>NW_007032092.1:9063-203663 GCF_000164805.1 Carlito syrichta | reverse complement strand
AGGAGGGAGAGAAGGGAGGGAGGGAGAAAGGAAGGAAGGAAGGAAGGAGAATCAAACTTCAGCTCCTCCACTTGGCATACAAGGCCTTTCACTGTTCCAGCTCTTGCTTTCCTGCCCAGCCCAACTCTGTCACTCTGCAAGTCCCTCTAAGTCCAGATGGTCTGCCTGATAAGCCCCTAAACATGCTACATTCCCCAGCTTCGATGGCTCCTGCTGTTTCTCTGCCTAACACACCCTCTCCCCTGAGGCCTACCAGGCAGTCAGCCTTTGCCTGGTATATCCTGCCAGCTCACTCTTCAAAACACAGCCAGACTATGACTGCGTCTCACTGTCACCACTTGTCCCAAGCATCATGGCCTCTCACCTGGATTATTGTAGCAGCTCTAAGAGGCCCCCAGAGTCTGCCCTCACCCTCTTCAGTTGGCTGTCTATACAGCAGCCCAAGATAACCTGTTAATACACAAATGAGCTCATGCCATCCTCTGTCTAGAACCCTCCACTGGCTTCTCATCTTATTCAGAATAAAAGTTTTGCCTCCTTGCAGTGGCCTCTGAGGCCCTCTGTGTCCCAGCCCCTACTGACCTTCTCCCTCATCACTCTCCTCCTTGTTTCCTCTGTTCTAACACTTGGGTCTCTTAATGTTCTTCAGTGGTGCCAGGCTTCTGCACACTGGGGACTTTGTACCTATTGTTCCATATGACCAGAATGCTCTTCCCCCAGATAAGCACATGGCTCCCTCTCTCATTCGTTCACATCTTGTCTCAAATGTCAACTTCTCAGCAAAGCCTTCCTGACCAGTTTTTCTAAAATGTCCACACCCCTATCCGCAACATGGGATCCACCCCATACCCCCTCCACATTTATCACAAACTCATTTACCATAGAGTTTACTTGTTTATCTTGGATTTGTCTTTATCCCTCTGACCAGAACATAAGCTATAGGGGCTTTTGTTTGTTTAATTCACAGCTGAACCCCCAGCTCCTAGAACAGTGACTGATACATAGTAGATGCTCAATAAGCATTTGTTGAATGAATGAATGAATGGTCTCAACAAAAATGCTGTCTCCTCCATGAAACCTTCCCTACCTCTCATGTGTTTCCCTGTGCTATGAACATCTCCGTTACAAAAATGCTGTGTTGCTGCTGCTGTGCCTTCCTCCTCTCTGAGAAGCACTTGAGGGTAGGGAGGAGATCAAACTTACATGTTGTAGTGCTGACCCCAGCCTAGCGTTTGGCACACAGTGGGTGCACAGTTAATGGGCGTGGAGGAAGACCTTCATGAGCGCCTGCTCTGGGTAATGCCCTCTCACTTCTTCACTCATGCATACCTAAGAGTTGTCATCAAGAAGTGGGTTTATGGTTCTCTTGGTCATATAGAACAACATTAATAAGACTAGGGAAGAGCCACTAAGCAAAATAACTTTTATCTCTAGCCCAGATTGCTCCTTATGGCTGTTAATCTGATCTTGCCATCAGTTACCCCACAGATATACCCACCTCTGCATGTCGAAAACTGAACTCTTGGCTGCCTTCCCCACCACAAGGTGCTCCACTCCTGGGTTCCCTGCCTGAGAAATAGCACCTTTTATCCATGAGATGCTCATGCCAGAAACCTGGATATCATATCTCCTTCCTAAATAGCTCCCAAATAAGCCCCCTCCCCAACTGCCCTATGACCTTAGTTCAATCTCATGTGGCCTCACCTGGACTTTGGTGACTATGTCCTCCCCAAAGCATCCTGTTTGGTTCCCTGACTCAGAGCCAGAGTATTCCTTCTCAAATGCAAGTTTCATCATATTCCTTCACCACCTTTGATCCTTCAGATGAAATGGAAGGAAAAGGAGAACTTAGCATTTGCATCTGCCATCCGTCAATCACTGGTTAATGCTGTGGCACTGTCACATTAATTATCTCACTCAGTTATCACAACAAACTGTTGTACAGAGAAACAAACTGAGGCTTTGAGAAAGAAATTGTCCAAGGTCACGCACATGACTGGGAAACTGTGAAGACTCAATTCAAATCTAGGTCTTCCTGACTCTAAAATTCATTTTTTCCCCAATACACATCCATGCCTACAAATCTTTTACCTAGCATTCACTGCTACATGGTCCCTTCTGTATTTCATCACCATCGCACATGACTCCTCTCTGCTTATCCTGTGAGGAGCCATCTAGAGCAGGTTATCATAGAAATGCTTTGCATGTCCACACGTCTGTGCTTATGACCTTTTGATTCATTTTTCCTTTAAATGTCCTTCTCTTTCTTCTCTACCTAGCAAACTCCTATTCATCTTTCAAAACCAGCTCTAATGGCACCTCCTCTGTTAGCTTTCCTAAATTAGCACCTCCAATTTAGCTTTCCTAAATTGACTCATCCAAGCCAAGTGCTTCCTGCTTTATCTATGTCCTCAAAGTGTGAACTGGACTGTTGGGGGACAGAAGACTGCACTGCAGGTAAAGCCCACACAGTGAGTGCTCAGGCCTGGAAAACAGACCACTCATGTGAGTTTCTTGTCTCTTTGCCCACAGCGGATGATGCCTGTGGTGGGACACTGCGAGGCCAGAGTGGCATCATCTCCAGCCCCCACTTCCCTTCGGAGTACCATAACAATGCCGACTGCACGTGGACCATTCTAGCCGAACTGGGAGACACCATCGCCCTGGTCTTTATTGACTTCCAGCTGGAGGACGGTTACGACTTTCTGGAAGTCACAGGGACCGAAGGCTCCTCCCTCTGGTAAGCACATCACCCCCACCCCCTTCCTTCTCTGCCCATTCTCTGCAGCCATAGAGTTACTGGGATGCACACAGTCTCTTTAGCACCTGGACCTGCAGCCAGAGGCTTTCATCTCATTGTAATAAGAAATCACTGCCTGTGTTTAGAACTGGGATAAATTTTTACAATAATTTTGATATCTGATTTGAAGCATGTTGCTGAAGACGCTGGCAGTGTTCTTGCTGAGGAATTTCATGATGGGCCTTGGTTGAATAACTTGCATTAAGACTAAAAATGTTCTAGTCTCAGGAAGTGGACAGGGTACAGTAAAATGATTTGCAGTATTATTTCACTTCTGAAGGACATAGGCATAGCATCCCACAAAGGTCTAGAAATCTAAGTGGCAATTGCTATTTCCACTCCCAGGATCCTGAGACATCTGATAGACATTATGTCTCAGTGTCTAAAGAGAAGGATAACCGTCTCCCTCCTGTTCTGGTTTGGCTTTAAAAAAGGCGTGTTCTTCTGTGGTATGCTCCCTGGAGATTCTTGCATGCTGATGGGTTTGGGAGGAGATGAATGACTTGCCAGTCTTTGTTTCTTGTTGTCTCTCAGATTTGGACTTACAGGATGTGCCCAAACTGAGGTTGGCTTAAGGAAGTACCCGACTTCCTGTTGGAGTGGCAAGTATCACAAGTGGTACTGTGGCATTTGAAATACACTCTTGTATTTTCACTGTGGCTGTGTTACCAAGATGAAGGCATCAGGAGATAGGATCCAATAGAAGGATATGTCCAGATGTGCTTCAGGCAAGGGTGGGACATTGTGGCGGCCTTGGTTGCTGTGTCGTGCCAGTGAAGGCAGGGCTCAGTATGTGGGAATGGAAGGCAGCGGAGGTTTCACTGGGGATTCTGACTGAAACAGAAAGCAAGTGATTTCAAGAGGCAAAGAAGGACAGTTCCTAGGAAAGACAGAGATGTGGCAGTCAGTGGGGGTGGGAAGGAGAGGAGAAAAGGAGGAGGACGGGAGGGAGAGGAAGAAAATAGGAGGAAGAGGCATAGGGACTGCATACCTCCTCTGTACCAGGTTTCGGTTTTCGTGGTAGAGACACAGGTTAAGTGAGACATAGTCTTTTAAGGAGCTCGTCATCTATTGAAGGGAGGCAATCAGGCCCATGGTGGGAGTCAAGTGTGACTATTTAAGAGAGGTGAAGTGGGAATAGGCTCCAGTGTGGGAGCCAGTGTAACGGAAAACTCAAGTGTCCTGGTGCAGCAAAGGCAACGCCGACCTGGGAGTCAGAAGACCCTGGTGTTGTGAGCTTGTCGCATGAACCTGGCTGGGCCATCTCTGCCCTGACTGGAAGGTTGAGAGAAGCACATGTGAGCAAAGATTTAAAGCACTCTGTGAAGGTTGATGCTCTGTAAACCGGTCCAGGAGCAACGGCTGGCAAGTTTGAACTAGGAGTTGGGTTGAAAGTCTAGATGACCCTTCACTGAACTAGAATCTTAGTCCCAGCCTGAAGACCCTTGGACTCCCTGCCTCATTTTGTAAAGTACCTATTTTACTGATTGTAAATGTAATGTGAATGCTTCTTGTAGAAAACTTGGAAAATATACAAAGGTATAGAGAAATGAACAGTTATTAAAATTGTGATATGCTCCCCTTTGACCTTTTTTGCTTGGCCTAGATCAGACTACTTGGCTATTTATATATTTTTTAATATTATCAGATTAGGGTCTTAATACATCTGCAGTTGTGTATTTTTAGCTTAGCCTTGTATCATAGAATTTTTTTCCTCATTACAGATGCCTCCAAAATACAAAAGATGTGATAATAGTATTGTTTGCTGAGCATTTACTACCAATATGTACCAGACCAATTCTAAGCTCTTTAGGGCTAGGGTAGGTAGCATTATATTCCTTCATTTCTAGAGAAGAAAAATGAGGTCCAGTGATGTTATGCTACTTGCTTGAGGTCACACAACTAATAAGGAGCAGAGCCAGAACTCCACCCCAGATTAATCTGATTTCAATGCCTGTTTTCTAAGCCATGACAGCATCATATGACATACCACATCTGTGATGGTTTTTCCTGGCTTTGTAGCATTCCCTTGTAAGACTGTGGCATAGTTCACTTATCAGATATCCTGTCAAGTTGCTCCCAAGTTTTCACTTCTGTAAACAACAAGATGAATCTCCCTGCCAGCTCCCTCTCCTCCAGTCCCAAGGCCTCTTCAACTTGCTTGTTTATCTGTGGGCCAAATGGCCTCCTACAGCTTCCAGTCCCCAGGTGTGAGTCTACACGTTGTCCAAACTTCTGGAGTGAAACAAATCTGAAAGAGTATTCCTTTTCCTATTAAGTCACTTAGTGGGGAAGGAATTAAGCCGAGGAAATTGCTAGGGGAGTCATTCAGAACTCTTTGCTATAGGATTAAATTATAATTATTTACAGGACTGGTGTCACCACTGCCGGGCAGGATGCATTTGTTGTTCTAATTTATACTTGCATAGCAATTATGGATAAACAAACTTGGAGGCTCAGGACGTCTGTGTGGGAAGAATCCGTTCTCTCCCTTGCCCCTCTCCTTTATGGATCCCTGGATTCCTGTAAAAATTTGATGCTGCTGGTTTATGAGTATACTACTTTCATAAGCATACATTAAGACTTCAGGCTGTTCTCTGGAGTTCCATGTCAAGGCATAGAAAGACAACAGATCCTGTTAGCAAAGATGGATTTGAACAACTAAGCATCCATTCACCTGTTGAGAAGACAGGAACTCCTTTGAGAGAAAAAACATCCCCCACCTTGCTTACCAGATAGCAAGTCCCATTGATTCAGAAGGGAGGGTGTCATGCAATGTCCCTGACTCAGTTTGCGCATTCTTCTCCTCCACCAACTGAGATAGCAATAGGAGAGTTTTATAGATTCTAGGGGTGCATGCACAGGTTTGTCAGTGGGCATATTGTGTGACAGTGTGAGGTTTGGGTTTTTATTGAGTTCATCACCCAAGTGGTGAGAATGGTACCCAATGGGTGGTTTTTCAGTCCTTACCCCCTTCCTCCCTTTTCCCTTTAGGAGTCCCCAGTGTCTGCTGTTCCCATTCTTATGCCCATGTTACCCAATGTCTAGCTCCCGCTTGTAAGTGAGAACATGTGGCATTTGGCTTTATGTTTCCAACAGGAGAGTTTGAATTAGGGATTCTAATTGGATTTCATAGGCTAGCAAAATTTACAAACAATTGGAAAAACATGGGTTTGGTCATTTTAAAAATTTTACCAAGTAGGGATATTAGAAGAGAACCTGTCAACTTCTCACAATATTATTTCATAAACAAAGAACAATCCAAAGCCACGACTGTGGCAGGAAATAATTAATTGGAAATCTTGTGCTGACATCATGAAAGATGGGGTGAGGGGAACACACATAAATAGCCGTGTGTGCACATCACCAGAGAGTCCAACAATACACATGCATCAATCAGTGGACCGATTCCTCCTGTTTTGCTGATCCATGACCAACCTTTGGGAATCCAACAATACACATTTTGAATAGGAAAAGACTGCTACTACGGTGAACACTGAACCCTTTAGCTCTGACATGTTGAGAGATTCCCTAACATTTTAGACTTACTCTCCCTAAAGTTAATTACTTTTTCTGTGTGTGTGACCATGAGCCAAAGCTGAGCTTGGACTGACTGAGGGTTCCAACCCAGGCAGTCAATTTGGTATCACTCTCTGACTACACACACTCACACGCACACCCCCCACACACTGCAAAATCACCTCTGGCACACAGCCCTCCAAGACACTGCCAAATAGACATCACCAAGTCATCCCCCACTCCCCAGGCCCCTTAAATGCACACATATATACCTGCCCCCTTCTTACACTTGCATATCTAGTTCACTGAACTCAACGTAATGGCCAGATTTTCTCTCAACTTATCTCCCAGTGGGGAGAAGGTCTTTCTCTGTTCTGTCCTGACCCAGTCAGCTCACAGAGCCCTGTTCCTTCCCATCACACTCTAGGAAAATACTCTCACCATTGCTGAAGTTCCTCAGGAGGCCCCCGACTTCTTCAGAGGGCTGGGACTGGGGGATGCAGAAGACTCTTTTAATACATGGGATTGGGGTCCCTAAAGGATATCAGAATCATGTTATAATGAACAGAGGTGATTACCAGCCCCTCACGGAGCTGGCTTCCCATTAGTGGAGAAAATCAGCAAAGCAAAGTCTACTGAGAAGCCACTAGACCCAGAGTCTCTCTCCTCCTCCCTCTACCTCAGGCTCAGCACCCTCCATTTAAGTCTCTCAGAATCCTTCCTAGACTACAAGAAAAGAGGGAGGGCTGACCATCCCTTCCAAAGTATGGGAGAGGAGGTTTGTGCAGTGGCTCTGGGATTAGGCATTGAGCCTGCATCTTCGCATCTCACCGGGAAGAGAGCAGGTTTGGAAGTCAGACAGAGGTTCAAAACCCAGGTCCACCTCTCATTGGTTGTGTCATCTTAGGATATTTACCAACCAAACTCTCTGAGCCTCGGTTTCCACATCTGAAGAATGGGACTCATCATACCAACCTACAAAGCGTGTTGAGAGGGCTAAATATGTCAACTGCTACCTGCTCACAGGAGGTATAAAACTCCTGGGCCAGGGACCAGAGTCCAGGGTTTCCCTTTGAGGGGAAGAGGGGAAGATGAGGCATCTCCAGCAACTCAGAGCCTCATTTGCCCTATTCTTGGTGGTCCTACCAAGGCCATCATCTGGAACTTCCAGCCAAATGGCATCTCACTAGGCAAAAAATCACAGCCTGCCCTGACTGATCCAGCTTCCAGAGGAATTTCCTCGAAGCCCAGATGAGGTCAACAGGTGGAAAGTCCCTGTGTCAGACTGGAGGATGCCCTTGCAGAGGTCAGAAGGGCAGACAGTGATTTTGTTAGAACTCTTCCAAGAGCTGCATGTGGCAGCATTGTGGGTAGCATCACGCCTGTGCCTGGACCCAGCCCCAGCTTAGCCAGTTTGCTGCTTTGTTAGAAAAGCAGAAGATTCCATTAATTCAGCTACCACTGGCTGTTCTGTGCAGGGCTGGAGGCAGGGGGACACTATGGTGAGTCAGGCTCAGCTCCTGCCCTAAGGAGCCCACAGACTAGGGACAGGGACAGAGATCGTGAAGATGGCATTTAAGGTGACAGCTTTACCAGACTGAGTAGGGCCCCCTTCACTGCCTGGGCCACTTCTCTGTCTCTGGTTCATGGGGCTGAAGGATTCTGCTGGGCCTTCCTCTCTTCTTCTCTCCTCACCCAACCCCCTCCCCACCCCATCAGTCACAATTTCTTCCTAAAATAGGAAAGGCAGGCAGGACCAGGATCTGACCTGCTCTCACAGTTGAAGCTACCATTGTCCTGGGAACCAGTGCAAGTGCCAGCCTCAGGAGTATGTTTGTGGGATGTATGGTGGGGAGAGTCCAAAGCTCCTTCCCATATGCGAGAGTTCTGTGTAGAGCCTAGAGGCATCCCATCCCCCTTTTCCTGGGTTGTGACTGTGTGGGTTTGTCTCTGCCAGTGATTCCTCTCTTCTTGCCCCCTTCACTATACTCTGACTTTTTTTATTTGTTTCACTCTGATCATCTGGACTCTGACTGCCCATTCTCTATGTCCACATACTCTCAGGCCCAGTCCCTACAAACCTATATAGTGACAAACTTGCCTCCACCAAACATTTAAAATAGGAAGAGAAAGGCGAGCACTCTCCAGGGTTCAGAGGAAGACACTGTCCTGGGGCAGGAGACCAAGTCCTCAAGGGGTAGGCTGCACTTGAGACAGGTCTAGAAGGGTGGATACCATTTTGAAATAGGAGATGAGGAGGCAGAGAGGGCTTTCTTCTAGGGCTTCTGCCTGGTCCTCCTGGCCAAAGTGCAGAAGCTTCCCTGATCCCTGGAACACAGGTCCAAGAGGACATAATCTCCTGAATTCTCTGGAGAAGATGCTCCCCACTGTGCACTAACCCTAGGGCTCTGGCATCTACCTCTGAGACTAGGCAGCTCCCTCTGCCTACAGACAAATAGACAAATACCTGTCTGGACTTCATAGGTCGTGGCCTTGTGGCCACTGGGTAGACTTTGGCTGTTTTGGGAAAGATAATCTCCCTGGAAAGCAGGCTCAACCTACTCTCTGGATCTAGCAACCAGCCCTTTGAGTTTCTTCATTAAATTTTCTTAATTCATCCCTCATTTTTGCCTTATAAGAGTTCTGAGGGATTTGTTTCATTCTGTTCTCCTTCATTTGTTTTTGTTTTTGTAGGTGGGGATACAAAAACGCCTGTCTACTCTGCAGATACTCACTTTCAAAATTCTGGTAGCAACACTCTTTCTCCTCTTGAAAGACTTTTTAAAAATTAATTATTAGGCATTTTGCACTTGGAATTTGAGCCAACTAGACCCATTGAATCTCAGTGACTTTTAACTAGATATTTCATTTAGAAGTCATTTGATTCAGATACATTTAAAATGAGAACAGCATGCCAATGGGGATTTGTTAATAATAACTACTCACTTATTTATGTGTTCACATATACCTTATCAAATCATTGGTCTAGATTATTTGTTCTTTGTTACTTTTCCCCTATTTGTTTTCTGTAATCATTTATTGAGACCCTTCTATGAATTAGGCTCTCCTAGGTACTAGAGAGAAAAAAATGTCTGGACTCCTAAGGAGTTATTTATTCTCCCTACAAATGTTTATGTAATAGCCAAGCACAATGCTGGACCCTGGAGCTCACAGTCAGGGCGAAGAGGCAGAATATAATTAAATGCTTTGCAATATCATGTCTTAGGAACTTTTCAAAGAGGTATAAAGAAGTTCCCCTAGGATTTGAAAGGAGAAATGTAATAGCTAGGATTCTTTTGGTTTAAGAAACAGAAACCCACCTCTAGCTGACTCAAGCTACAAAGAGAATGTACTATCCTCTATAACTGATAAGGTCAAGACTTGACTTCAGACAGTGCTGGATCAAGGTATGCAAATAACGTTTTTCCCCATGCCACGACTTTGCCCTCCTGTACTCATGCAGGCTTTCCCTAGGAGGTGGCAAAGGTGACCTGTCAGCTCCCTATAGTCTTCCTGTTTTGGTAATCCCAGCAGAAAGGGAGCATCTCTTTCCTAATGGTCCCTCCAAGAGCCCTCAGATAGACATTGATTGGACCAGACAGAATCATGTGCCTACCCCTCAACACAGTATAACCAAAGGTATTCTTATTGGCCAGACTTGGGTCATGTGACTGTCTGCCCCACCCAAACATCATATCCAAAGTAGCAGCCCTGGAAAGACAAAAACCAAGACAGTCCTCCAAACAAGATGTCAGTCTCAGTCTTCCTGTCAAATGGAGGTGGGACTGGGAGGGCTTGGAGAAATGAGTCCCACAGAGAATGATTTGTGAGGTGAACTGAAGGGTGAGAAGATTTTGCCACCGGCAGGGAGCCCAAAAGAGTCCTGGTGTGTTTGGGGCATTGTGAGTCAAGTGCAGGGAGAGAGAGAAAGGGCAGGACATGAGTCCTGAAATGCGCACAGGGAGAAGCTTGCCCCTTGTTCATAAGCCAGAGAGGGCTCCATAAGCTGTGGAAAGCTTTTGAAGGGCTTTAAGCAGGGAAGTAAGAAAATCACCGTGAATTGTAAGTGGGTCAAATTAGAAGGCTGAGAACCCACCTATAAAACTATTTTGGGGCCACTCAGGTAAGAGATGATCCAGCCTTGAACTATGGCAGCTGTGAGTGAGTGAAGAGGAAGGGTGACAATTTCTTAGTTTCCAGCTGGGTGATGGTATGGGGCCACTTGCTGAACAGAGGAACACAGGGGGAGGAACAGTCTGGGGTGGAGCATGGTGGCAGCATATGCTGGTCTTTCCAGCATAAAATGGGCACTAATAGGAAGATTACAGCCACAGCAAGGAAGGAGATGGGGCTGGATGTGGGGACACAGCTGCCCTTGGTCATTGATATACAGTCTTCAGTATAATACTAGTGAGGTGGTCAGATGAAATCAGTAGCTACATCTGAAAGTTTTGTGTTCAGGTAAGCACGTTGGCAGGACCCTTAGAAGTCATGGTCTCAATGAGCACCAGGATCCTCTTCGTTGGCAATATCTCCTCCAGCTTCATCACTGTCACCTCGTCATCTCCATCTTCACTACCAACATCTCTCCATCTGATTCACTCATTCAGGCAAACTACTTAGGCCCCTCGATTGTCTGACATTGGGCTTGGCCCTTGAGATGCAGTGGTAGAGAAGACGAATAAAGCCTCTGCCTTTGTGGAACTTATGTCTATTTGAGGAAGACTGATTTTAACAAAATATTCACAAAATAAATGTAAAGTACAACTATGATGTGTGCCATAAAGGAAATGAGCAGGATGGGGACTACTAGCAGTGGGACCCTATTATAAGATAAAAGGGTCAGGGAGGCACCTCTGAGGGGGTAGGGTTTGAGACCTGATTACTGAGAGAGAGCCCAGGTAAGAACTCAGGGAGCAGCCTTATAGACAGAAGGAGCTATATGTGGAAAGGCCCATCACCACAGTGCCCTATTTACCCCTGAACTTCGTACATGGAAGTAGCATAGGCCCGATACTAGTCCTTTGGAGCAAGGCAGTGCCAAGGTCTCGAGCTGGCAGAAACGCCAGAAAACAGCTCAGGTGTGCATGACTAAGGACACTGAACCCACCTTCGTCGATCTGGGAACCTAAGGGGCTGATTTGGAACCTCCCGCCTTCCTATGGGCTTGTGATGCCCTTGCTTCTCTCTCCTTCCTTGCCATGTCACAGAGCTTTAAGCCACACCAAGAACTGTTCTTTTTTGATGGAGCCCATGAAATTGCATCTGTTGTATCCATCAGGAGCCAAGCCATAAATAACCAGCCCTTTAAAATCTCATCTCCCGTATCTCTCTGAGCTGGAAATAGCATTACAAGCTCCACAGCAGAGCAGTAGGAAAGGATCAGTGCCCTAGCAAGCTGCTGGCATGAACACGTCCAGAGGGGCAAGGTCCGGGGCTCTTGCACTCTCCACGGAGTGTCAACATGACTCTCTTGCTTTCGTGGATGAAAATTTGCTCTCAGAAAGAAAACAAAAGCCACAGCTGGGAGGAGCAGGAAGCAAGCCTGTGTTGTCACAGTCGGCACAGTGGCTCTGTTAAAGCTTGTGACTTAACAAAGTTCTGTGTGTGGGAAGCTGAGGTCGGGCAGCTGCCTGCCCCCCGTGGGGCTGACTGCATACAACAGGTTTGTACTAAGTACCTCATCTGCGAGGAGGCCTGTGCCAGGACTGCGAAGGGCACCAGACAACAAGATGGTGCCCTCGACCTCTCTCGAGGAGCTGCCAGATGCCTGATGGTGTCGCGAAGACAGATGGAAGGAGTTGTTCTGGGCCTTCCAGACTCCTCATGCTGGCAAGACCTGTCTTCTGGAATGAGGCTGGTTCATTGAGAATGTTCAAGGCCCCCCTCCTAGTCTCTGTTGTCATGTTTGGCCTCAAATGTTTGCTCCCCTCATTCTTGGCTTAATTTGCCAGTATTTCACACTGGATCTGCCTCTCTCTTGGGTTTCTAAGACAGACCTAAGTTCTTGGTTCTATCCCCAAGCCCATACTTCTTTTCATTCCAATTTCTCCTCATCTGGTGACTGGTGTGTGTATATCTACAAACTCACCAGGGAAGCAGGATTTACACAGCAATGACAATCTGATGAAATGACAAAATCATCACTGAACTCAATAACTGAGGTAATTTGGGAAGGGAGAGGGCAAGGTTGGTTTGAACAGGATGGGACAGCTTCATGGAGGAGGCAGACTGCTAGCATCCCTGGAAATTTCTCTTCCAAGCTTCTTGAAGTGTGATCTATACTGGCTGCCTCCAAATCTTCTATTCCCATTCATTTTTCACCTGCTTCACCCTCACCCTTCTACCTCTCACCCAAGCCTTCCCCTGAAACCATTTGCACTGTGATCATTACCAGAGAACTCCTGCCCCCACACTACCCCAAAGACTACCACTTCTAATCACCAACTCCAGAAGGGATTTTTCAGGTCTCATCTTGCTGGACATGTCTGCATTACTTTACATTGTTGGTTATTTTCTCCTTTTGGGACTCTATTTTCTCCTTGCCTTCCTGTTACTTTTTCTGATTCTTCTTTGACCCCTCTGGCCATTCCTTCTGGGTCTTCTTTGATGTCCTCAGGGCTCTGTTCCTGTCTTACTGCTCTGCTCACTACACATATTCTCCCTGCTCTCATGGTTAAAGATACCACCTATTTGTTTGTTTCCAAATCTAACTTCCTAGCCCAGTCTTCCCACTGAGCAAATCAAATGATAGAGCCAACTACCTGTTGGACATCTCCACCTTGATGGACTGCCAACATCTCCAACTCAGCATGTCCTGACTTTGCTCATGATTGACCCCTAAAATGGTCAGAGTTTGTTTCCCTTCTTAGTTTGTGGTATTACCCGCTGCCTAGTTATCTAGCAATCTGAGAATCATTACTGTTTAATCCCTCTCTCTCTCACCAAACTCCATTAATTGCTAATTCTCCCAATGCACTTCCCATAACACACTTTTTCATCCTTGCTACCACTCCCTGAGTTGAACCCATCATCTTTTCTTCTTTGTGGGATGCAATAGCTTCTCAACTGACCTCCCAGCATCTTAGCACTGTCCAATTCATCCTCCTCATTGCTACAAAAATGTACAAAAATGGCTTAATTACAATGCAGATCTGACATGCTAAGCCTCAGGCAAAAGCTTTCAGTCATCTTCCATTGTCTACAGAATAAAATTCAATCCCTTGATAAGGCACACAAGGCCCGTCTGGATCTAACCCTTGCCTACTACCCCAGCCTCATCCCCTGCCACTCCCTTCTTTGAATTTTATTAACCCTAAAACTCAGTGATGTTACACCACAAAGGTTTGTTTCTTGCTCATGTTACCCGTCTGTCATGGGTCACCGGGAGTGGCTCTAATCCACGTAGTCATGCTGGTGGGTATCCATGCTTAAGAAAGTTCTACTGTCCTGTAACTACACCATCTAGAACATGTGGCCTTTTCCAGTGTCATGGCAGGGAGAGTAGTGGAAAGCACAGGCTTTCCACGACTCTAGCCCAGATACGGCACAAATCACTTTTAGTTCATATTTTATTGGCCAGAAACAGTCATATGACCCAGTCTCACTGCAAAGGAGTCAGAAATTGTGGCTGAGCAGGTGAGATGCTTGGTAAGTCAATCTCTACACCACAGCTGTTTCAGTAGACAAGATGCCCTGTCTTCCATCAAAGGCCAGCCCCTCCTCTGTTCTCCAGACCTCATCTGCCTCCAAACTTCCCTACTAAATTCATTCCCTCTTTCTGGCATTCTCTGATTTTTTTCTCTTTCTCTCTATTGAGCACTTCTAACAGCATAAAAGCATGTTCTAATATTTCCCATTTAAAATCAAAGTAAACACACTGACCGCCAAACCCCCATTACTCCACCTCAATCAGCTAATACCCAGTGGCACAGCCACTGCCAATTGCTGAGATGCTTCTCCTTCTCGGTTTCTGCCACTAATAGTGACCTTGCTAAGATTGCCAGTGACCTTCAGATTTCCAAATCTAGTGTTACTTCTCCATCTTCATCTGACAACCTCTTGGCAACATACAACACTGGTCATCTATACTTCTTGGACTATTTCCTTCTCTTGGGTAGCATGAAACAACATAGCTCACCACCTTATGAACTTCCTCCTTTATTTCCTTTGCTCTTTCCTCCACTATTTGATTTCTGTTCAACCTTTACATTTGAACTACCCAGGGGTTCCTGAGACCCTCCTCTTTTCCATCTATCATCCTTCTCATGTAACCTAACCAGTCACATATTGGCTTCCAATATCATCCACATGCCAGTGGTTCTCAATTTAAATAATCAGCCCAGATGAGTCTTCTGGACTCCATGTCTATTAACAGGAATCTCAAAATAAACATGTCACTGAACACGGTGGTCTGCCCCTGTAATCCCAAGAGGCTGAAGTGGGAGGATGGGTTGAGCCCAGGGATCAGAGACCAGCAATATAACGAAACCCCATAATCTGTTCCTCTCCCAACCTTCTCCATGACTTCCCACATCCATCACTCTCCAGAGGAAGTTGCTTCTGCCCATTCTGTGCCATCAGCACCTTGGGGCTGCTCAGTGGCCTTATCTCCCTGCTTCTACTTCTTCTGTAATCTGTTCTCAAGGTAATACCTAGAGTGACTTATGTTTCTAAATCAAATCATATCCCTCCCTTGTATAAGGCCTCCCAATGGCATCCCCTCACATTTAGGATAAAACCCTACAGTAAGGCTCTGCACTGTACAGTCATGGTCTCCTTCTCTGACTTCCCTCCGATCCCTCACTCCCGTGTACTCCTTGTGCCCCAGCTACACTCGTCTTCCTCCTGCCCCTTGGATGGGCTAAGCAGGCTCTCTCATCCGGCCTCTGCTCTGGCTGTCCCCAAGGCTTAAGATCCTCTTCCTTCAAAGTCTTCAAATCCTTCTCCTTCAACGTTTTTTTTTTTTTAAAACAGAGTTCAACTTTAAATTTCCCCTCCTTCCCCATCCCTGTAGCCTAAAGTAACCCCTTGCTCTCTGTCACAGCATCTTGTTTTATTTTAGGCCTTTGTCAGTGCCTGATATTTTCTTGCTTACTGATGTATTTATCTTTCCTCTGTGCCCTTCCCCTCCCCTGCCACTGCCCACAGAACCGTAAAAAGCCTCAAATGCAGGAGTTGGCACTTAGTAGGTATCCAAGGTTGGTTTGTTTGGAGGAGAGATCGGCTTCTGCCTCACCAGTAACAATGTCCTGTGGCTAATTGCAAAGGTTAACATGGAGCCTCTCCACCGAGTATTTTAAGTAATAACCTTCCTGGGGGACATTTGCAAATTAGCACTGACTCTTGCTGATTACTCATCCTAAACTCAGTCTGATTAATAATTAATCAGCAAACTGCTTGGCCAGAGCAGGCTGATCAGTGCTAGAAAGGATCTTAAATTATGCAAGTCACTTGGCCAGTCTTAAAAAAAAAAAAGCTCAGCAGTCGACAGAACTGGAGAGGTTTGATTGCAATGTGAGTGCCGTTTCTCAGTTGTTTGTTTCTCCTTCTTGTCTTTTTTTTCCTTTTGACTAAGAAATCAATTAATCTCAAACTTGCAACCTTAGAGAGAGACTGTGTGGCGCAGAAAAAGAAATGTGTTAAATATCACTTTCTTTTTGTGTCTTTCCTTCAAAAGAATTTTGGTCTGGGAGGCAGAGGTTAACATTAGCCAATTTGCTAAGTAAATGCCTGTCTGGCACCTGGTGTCAATTTCTGTAGCCACATCAGTTTCAGCTATCCCTCACTTTCTCTGAGCTGTAGCACACTGTGCTTAGCAATAAAGAGGTAAGAGATTTGATGGGTACTGCCCCCTACCCCCTTGACCTACCCTGGAGTTGGGGCAGAGCCAATTTGCCAGCAACCTGTCCTACCATTGGTCCTTAGTGCTCTTGCCTACCAATGCCAGGGAGACAGGTGAAAAGGCAATCAGAAGGTGATGAACAGGCTTCCCACAGTCAAGCATGAACTCAGTGACCTCTGGAGACCCCTTTTAAGCCTTATCTATATCCTCCTCAGTCTCCAAGGCTAGTCCTGCACGGGGCTTCCTCTTCTCTAGATTCTCTTCTGGTCACTGGAGATATGACTGAGGGGGAGACTCAGAGAAAGTAGAAGGGCTGTTGATGTTCATCTCTGGCCAGGGAAAAGGTTCAGGGATAAAGGACTTAGTGCAGTCAGTGCAGCCCCTGTCCCAGCAGGGTGACGAGGCGATACCCCAGACCAACTAAGTCAGAATGCCCAGGATCTGGTGGGGGTGCCCAGGCATCAGTGGTTTTTACAGCTCCCCATGGATTCCAGTGCGCACCAAAGTGGAGAACTATGAATTGATGGAGCTTGGGAGGCTTTGGGGAAAGAGATTATGAAGGATATCAAAGAGCGAAGGAGAAAATGGGCTTTTAGGGAGTTGGCTTCCCAGAAATAAAGGGACATATGTCTGTCTTGTGACAGGCAGGGTGAGGGAAGCTGTGCACAGACAGGGCAGCTTCTAGGAGCCCCGAAGCTTCTGCTCCATCTCAATTATCCCCTACTTTAAGATTTACCCTCTAGAACTTAACCTGTGTATCTCAAATTGAGATGCACTGACCAACTCCCTGCTTCAGAAAACTTGCCTGAAGGGTGTATCAGAATGCAGATTCCTGGGCCGACTACTAAATCCAAAATTTCTGAGGATAGGACTCAAATTCAGTATGTTTAAGCATGCTTCTGGGTATTCTGAAATAGATTTAAGTTTGAGACCTATTCTGGGCCTAAACAGAACTCTTTCCAGATCAATAACATGGTAGAAGTGAATTTTGCCCATTATGAAATGATCCATCTTCTTAGGAATGGATTTATTACTGAATTTCTTGGCATGGCAACTCCCCAGTTATATCTGACATATAAATTTGGTTATGGTTTATGCACAAGTTTGGGTGAGCACATTTATTATATAAAATGAAGCATACTGATTCCTAAGGGACCTTATTAATTTATTTCACAAATATCTTTGCCTACCTGTTCTTTGCCCCTTTCTGTGATAAGCCCTGTGACTAAAGTACTGAACTATTAATAGAAAGTCTCAACCCTGCAAGACACCGTTGGAGCCTAACCTCGCCTCCTTGTCTACTGGGTCCAGGCCTATGCAAAGCTACCTCCCTTCTGAAACCTACAGAGGTGGTGATGTCTCTGCCCTCCCTCAATCCCACCCCCACCCCACCTAGCCACCCCAGGCTCCTACACTTTTCTAGCATCCTTCTCTCAACATGAGCACTTTAAGAGCATGGACTTGGCCCATAATCTTTGAGTCCTCAGTGCTCAGTGGAGTCCTGGCACAGACAGGTGTAAAGATTTTCTGACAATGTGTTGAATAAATACAGCCTCTGAGATCTTAAGAGGCTCAGCACCCTCCTCACAGCCCTATCTCACCAAAAGGAAACACATATGGCACCTGTCTCACCTTGCTTGGTCTCAGGACCCTTTGACAACAGGACAAATGTCAAGGTAAATAAACAGGCAAATATCCATTGATGGTCTCTGTGATTGAACTGAGGCCATCATATGTATTGAATGCCATAACCTGCTTTGTTGCCTTGACTATTCAACCCCATCTTTGAGTTAGGTACTAGCCTACCCACCTTGCAAATGTAGAAACTGAGCCTCAGAGACTTTGTTTGCTTCTCACATATACATGTTCCTCTCCAGCTAGGTTTTCCCTTTCTGTTCCCTCTGCAGATCCTAGGCTAGCCACTCCTAGGGTCATTTCTCACCCTTAGAGCAGGCTCTGATTCATCTGGCTCCTTTTAATCTCTGATTAACTGCCTTCCTCCTGCCTTTATATACCTTTAAGGGATACAGTCATCTCTATGAGCTACTGTGTGCCAGACACTGTTCTAAGCATGTTTACATGTATTATCTCATTTAATCCTAACTTACTGGTGAAAGAATGTATCATCATCAAGAGATTAAGAAATCTTCTAGTCATGCAGCAAATGAGCATCTGAACCAGGAGTTAAAGTCCTGCCCTCTGGACTCTAAACCCTGGTCTGACCTCCTGTCTCTTCTACTCCTCTGGACTCTGATTCATTTTCTGTCCTGACACCAAGAAAGGCAGCATGGAGCATGGCTTTCAGGGTCAATGTTGGGTTCAAATACCAATTCTGCTACCAACTAATCATGTGACCTCAGTTAACTTTCTTGCCTTCTCAGGGCCTTACACAGCGTTATAAAAAATAATTGGGCACAGAAGACTTTGAACAGGTCAAGATTCCCAGCTTTTAAATCCCGCTGTGTCCTTCCTCTGACCTTGCATGCCCACAGCATCTGGAAGGACCTTCCTCTCCATCCCTCCCACCGGAATCCCAGAGCCTCCCAGTGTGTGCTCTGTGCAGATGGCTGCACACAACTCCTTTCTGAGGTTCAAGGTCCTGTGGGTCTTGGCCTATGTAGTTGATGAGTCAGGAGGGGAGGGAGCTTCAGGCTGGCCCAGGGCAGAGACCACAGCAGGAGGTTGTCATGTCCCTTTGGGCCAGCTATGTGCTCCCAGGGCTGTTTGGCAGCATCCTGAAGGGTGCGTGGAGAAGTCAGGGGTGAACAATAATGGATTTCACTCTTCCCTCTGAGCAAGTCACTTAGCTTTCTGAACTTCAGTTGCCCTAGTTTTATGAGGCAGATGATGGGTCCTCCCCACCCTTACCTCAGCCTGCTGGGAACACGTGGCTTGGTGCACAGAAACTTCCTTCATTTTCACATATAAACTCAGCACCACAGATTCCCCTCCAGTAGGATATGCCCCTTAGGTGATTGTTCCGGAACTGAGAGGTTTGAGAAAGAAATGACAGGTGTTATTTGTCAACTGATTGTTTCCTTTGCATCTTCGAGCAGCTGTAAGGAACTGAGACTCAGTGAAGTCATGTGCCCAAGGTCACAGAGCCAGGGAGTTACTATCTGAAACCAGGGCTGTGTGCCTCCCAACCTCTTGCTCTTTCTGCGCCCTGGATCTTGGAATTTGGGAGGAGACTGTGGCTATCCTGGAAGGTTGTTCCCAGACCTATGCCCTTGGCTTCAGCTACTTTTCCCTGGGGCTGCTTTGTCCCTTGGGCTATGGTTGGTTAAAGCTACAAGCTGGCTTCACACACAGCAGGACTTGCCGAGGTCTTGTCTGCCACATGCTGCCAGCTCCCTAGAAATTGGCCCAATGAGCACGGGACAGACTGCCATCAGCCTTCCCCTTTCAGAAGAGCCCTGTCACTGCAGACAAATGGTCGTGTCATTTAGCCACGTCTGTCTCGTCCTTCTCATTGCTGGTCTGTGGCCTGAGTTGTCCAGATAACCCTTTCCATTTAGTGTTGCCTTTATGGATGCCACAAAGGTCCCCAGGCAATGACAGCCCAGCCTTTGCCCCAACCAAGAAGAGTTGCAGACAGGCCTGCTTCCTGACTTCTGTTTGCTGTCTGTTCAGCTCTCACAATTATTGGAATCTGTCAAGCTCCATCAAGTGACATTTTTCACATGAGGGCAAGTGTCCCTTAGGCCTCACTCTGAGCTGGGGATGACATCCTGGATGTGGCGTCCATCTTTCCACCAGCAATTTCCTTCACAATTGCCAATCTTCTTTCAACCCTTGCTCAACAGTGCCCTCCTAAGCTCCCCCCAAAATCCCCTAACCCCTCTGCTTGAAATTACCCTCCCCCAAGCCCCTTCCCCTTAGCAAGTAATTACCTTCACAGGGAAGTTGACAAGTCTCTGGTGACTCCTAGCCCGGCTGGAAAAGATTCATTATTCTGTATCTGGAAATAACCAACCCCATCAGCACAGGGGCTGAGATAACACCAGTGTAAAAGTTTTCTATTCAGGGGAATTAATTAGGGTTCCTTATTATAGATCCAATTAGGCAAAAGGGCATTTTTATCTATGATAGTCAGCTGCTCCTATTTTTCTAAAGCTATAACTCTAAGTTTTTAAAAAGGAAAAAGCAGGGGGCTGTGTTTTTGTCTAAAACAATTCACTCTTTCATTGTCAGCTATGTCTTCATCAGGATGTGAAAATAGATTTTCTCATTCAATTTGCAATGCTTTATCTCTTCAGAGTGTGGTAATGACTCCACTACATCCCTTCAGCAAAAACTGCAGCCCAGACAGGTTGTTTGGGGAGGGGGACGTTTGGTTAGCATGACTGCATGAAGAGTAGAATGTTGTGGCAACCTGATCCCATAGGCTAGCAGGAAATGCCAGCTCTGCCATGTACTGTCTGTGTGATCTTGGGCAAGTCACTTCACCTATCTGATCTTCAATTTCCTCCTCCCTAAATCTATCTCCCAGGGTCAGGGAAAGGATTTAAGAGTAAATTGGTGCTATATGACAAAGTTACTAAGAACCCAGGTTCTTGACTAAAACCACCTGACACCAACACTTACAAGCCATGTAGCCTTGGATAAGTTGACTTTGGAACCTTGGTTTTCTCATCTAAAACATGGGAGGGGAAGCCATAGAGTGTCTGGGAGGGTTGAATGAGATAACATATGTGAAAGCACCTTGCCCATGGAGGGCGCCTGATACATGTTTGTCAAACCTGAATCATCTCATTTTGGTATGTCCCTCAGAGAAACTTAGTGAAGTTCCCTGGAGAGAGCTAGTCCCACTTCCCACCCGGAGGAAATTGAACTCATTTTGTTCCTAGTGGTGATTCCAAAGTACAGCTGAGGCTATGACTCTCAGCCCTGTGTCATCCTTCTGTGTCCTCAGTGGCTCCCTAAGGAAGCAATACTGGATGGGGGAGGGTACTTGACCTCAGTGTCTGTTCCACTTTACCCTCTGCCTGGGACCCATTGCCCAAAGTCCCTCTGGCCATGTGATGTGGACACACACAGTGTAAACCCACAGATTTTCATTTGCATTGTTAAAGAGAGCATCTCGTTTATCTCAGGAAACAGAAGACATGGAGAAATAATAGAACCTGAGGCTTCCAGAAAGTTCTTTAGAAAGTGTGTTGTCCAATTGCTTCATTCCACAGATGAGGGGAGTGAGTCCTAGCATCACACAGCAAGCAAGTAGTAAAGCCAGGGCAGAATCTAAGCTCTCTAAGTCTGATCCAGACTTGTTTCCCCTACCTTAGATGTTTCCAGGCCACCTGGCACTGAGCCAGTGTTTGTAGACTTCATATGAGAGGATCACAGTGGCGCCTGTTTTCTGCAAGATCTGTATCTCACGCTGTTCCTTTCCTGTCTGCCTGTCCAGGCTTCTCATTGCTTGTGCCTCAGTGCCCCAGTTTACCCCATACATGAGCCACTTTAACTTCTGGTTCCCCTTACCGCCTTGCCACAATATTGTTTTGGCCTCAGCACCCTCTTTTACAGGCTCTGCCCTTTCGGTTCTGCCACCTCCCCACTGCCTCTCTGACCTCACCTCCCCTTGCTCTCCCTCTTATTCACTCCTGCAGCCACAATGGTCCTTTGCTGTTCTTAAATGCTAGGCATGATCTTCCCACCTCAGGGCCTTTGCATGTGATGTCCCTCCACCTGGAATGCTCTTCCCCTCAAATATCCACATAAATCACTCCCTCACCTCTTTCAGGTGCCACCTTTAAGTGAGGCCATCCCTGACTACCCATTTAAAATGACAAGTGCCCCCTCGCAGTCTTTAGAATGTTCATTCACATCTGTCTCTTCTCAGCTGATCTCTGCATCTAAAATAGTACTGAGCACATAGGGAGCCTGGAATTGGGGAGTACTAGCCTCTCTTCTTGGCTCCAGTTCCAAAAGCTTGTGCCTGGCAGCCAGCATTCTCATTCTCTAGATGAGGAAACTGAGGCACAAGGAGGCCCAAGTCACCCAGGGAGTTAGTATCACAGGAGTGGCTGTGCTGGGGTGAACTTAAAACAATTATAAAGATAGTTGCACTCACAGTTACCTGTTTTGCCCTGGGCCTCAGTGTGACCTCACCAGGTGATGTCCTCAAGCCTCACTGAGGCTTCCAGGATGTGGCCATGCATAAGACCCATGTCATGGAAATTGTCCTACTGCAAAAACGTGCTGCAGAAAGAGAACACAGTGTGAGGTGAAAACCAAGAAATCCTCTCCCCCTTGCTTCTCCCCTCCTCACTCTCCTACCCCTCCTACCAATTCCCCCATCAAATAATTCCTGATAATGAAGTTAGGATGATTCATTGGTTTTCTGATGAGCATGAATTCATCATCAGAATCTACATATTTCAATCCCCTGATATGTGCTCTTGGATTCCTAACCTGATTAATATGTAAAGTGCTTCATCCTGTGACTTAACAAAAGAAAACCCAGCTAGGTTTTAGGGACCTGCATGGCTCCCAGCCTCTGGGGTTCTGGAAAATGAGGGGAGATGCTGCTGGCTCCATCTTGGAGGAGGTCAAAGTAGCTCATCAGAGACTGGGTCAAGGTGCTGGCAGGTGCCACAGCTGAAAGAGGCATTGATTGCTTAGGGTCGGGCCTTGGGATGCTCAAGCATTGCTGCTTTGGACCCCCATCTCATAACCCAGAAAGACCTGGCTGCAGAGTTGTCCAATATTCACAACCTCGCAAAATTGTGGGGGCTAGGAACAGCCCACATCCTGTGCTAGGAATCTGGAAGAGACGCAACAGCCCCCTTCTGAGCCTTTCTGGAGGATGGCCAGCGTGGCCTGCCACCTCTGCCAAGGCCACCTAAACCAGATCCCTCCACATGCCCCCACACGTTTCCTCTGGGCACAAGCTCAGCAAGCAGCCTTGCACCCCCCCCTCCCTAGCCCCAATCCCTGGGGTAGCCCTGCTGCTGCTAACTTCTTGCCGTATCCATGATTCCCCCAACTTACAATCCAGCCCCCAAAACCTCTGCCACCTCACCCACCATACAACCCCTTCCCCTCCACCACTAGATTTTGCTGCTGGCCCACACTGGACCAATTTTGGTCCATGCTTCCTTGGACTCAGATTGTTGCCCGGGTCTCCCCCCATCAGCTAATGCCCACCTCTCTCACCCCTGACCTGCAAACCCATACACACACCCACATACCCCACAGTGTTCACACCAGTTGTCCTGGCTGCTGATATCGTAAGGGGCTATTTGCCTAGAGGGCTCTAGTGTCATGCATGGATTGAAACCTCAGCTTCAGGGTTGGGCGAGGTGTTTAACCTCTCTGAGTCTCTGTATCTTTAGCTTTAAAATCAGGCATAATGATTTATACTTCTTAGGTAAACTGCTGTGAATTTCAAATTAGCACTAAGCAGAGTGTCTAACATATGGCACATAGGTAATAATGGAGCTATTGTTGTATTTCATCCTCACAGCAACTGACTGAGGTAGACAAGGATTGCTCCTATTTTTCTGATGCGGAAGTGGAAGCTCAAAGATGTTGGGGTTAGGATATGGCTGAGGGGAGCAAGGCGGACCCTCATCTGCACAGAGATACTTGCAACCTCTTGGGAGAAAAGGATTTGGGATTCTGCAAAAGACGGGATGCCTAAGAGGAGGCTTGCCCTGCAGGAGATGGGGACCCAGTCAGTAATCAGTAACCTGGATGTCCCAGCAAGACAGAAGTCCCAGCAGATGACTGCTTCTAGGCACATTACATGTCTGATGCTGGAGTTCTTGTCCCCTGGAACCAGGACATTGTCCTAGTTTGGGTTTCCCAACAGCAGGCCTGAAACAAAGGTTCAAGTGTAAGTGTTTTATTGTGAACTGCAGGTAACACCAGCAGAGAAGGGGGATATAATAATACAGGAACAGCAGCCAATAAGCAGTGTGTTGTCATGCCAGCTACCAGAGTGGGGGCCTGGGCCATAATGGCAGAATGAGACTCTGGGAAACCCAGGTCTGCAGAACCCAGGTCTTAGAATTACCCACCCAAGGAACGAGGGAGCTGGGGTACTTATACACCAGTTCCTGAGAGTCACTGAATGAGGGTTATGAATGATTATGAATTCCCCAGCCCTCCTAGTCTGCTATGCACTTGGGAAAGTGGCCTAGTGTGGAGGTAGGGGGAGCCCTCAAGCACAGGGATGCAGATGCCAGGAGCTGGAAGTCAGCTGCCATTCTAAAAGATCAAGTACTACAGGCAGGGCACTAGCAGCACCAGCTATAAGTACGCATATATAAAAGGGCAATGCAGAGGTGACCCAACAGAGCTGTAGCACACGGGACCTCAGCAGCTGTGTGATAAGACCCAGTTCACTGAACATGACCCTGGGAGGGAGTATCTTCCCTTCAATCTTAGGGAGCCACTGAGATTTGGGCAAATCCACAGAAAACTGTAGTGGGGGCAGTGGCTCTGGTGATCATGAACAGAAAACCAGAAGAAGCCATTGTCCAGGTAGCCCTATTACTGTGACAGTAAGTCTCCTTCCCCCATCACCTCTGTCAGACAACAGTCCTGGTGATCTCCTAGGACAGGAGAAGGGGGCAGGGTGTGTTTGATCTCCTGCCCTTCCAGCAGGTTGCAGCCAGCAAGCAAGAGTACTGCCTCGGGGACCAGTATCAGCCACTCTGAAGATGCCTGGAGAAGGCGAGGCCGCCTGCTTGCTTGGCAATTAGCTATGGAGATCTGGAAAATCAGGGATGTGAAACTTATTTTGTATAGCCACAGAATGGTAAATTCTGTGGATTTAGGTCACACACACAAACTCACACATACACACACACTCGCACAAACCAATTATTCACTGGAATGCAAGAGAGTCTGCTGTCAACATTGAAATATTTTGGGAAAGATTGTATTTTTTGGGCTGTGCATGAGTGAAGTTCTTATTTCACAAGTTGTAGGCTCTGGGGGTGAAGTCACAAAGAGCTCATGCATAGTTGAGCAGGAACGCCCACTTGGGGGTTTTATTTAGACATGCCCCAGCATTCCCTTCATCACTTTCTTGAACCACCATGAGAAGTTTCAGAACTCAGCAGGGGAGGAAAAAAAAGGGGCTCAGAGTTCAGACACATTATTTTCCAACATACGTGGGTGAAAAAACTCCTTTGTGCTTCACTTTCTCATCCTTTCTCCTTTCCTGTCCCCTGCCTGGGAGGCCAGTGAGAAGAGCCTGCGATCTAGACCCAGATCAACCGAGTTCCAGTGAGCAACCTTAGACAAGTGACTCATCCCTCAGTGCTCCCATCTGCAAAGCAGGTATAACAGTGCCAATGATGGTGCTCAAGAGACAAGTGGCACATAGTAAGTGCTCAATAAGTCACTCTCCCCTCCTTTCTTACAAGTAATTTTAGTTCTATGTGTTAACTGCTTTCCCTTCCTTAGCCATTCAGGTTGTACCAGACTGAGGTGTGACCCAGATGTTTCCACTGAGTGGTGTTTGGATGGATAGAGAGTGTGGTGATCCATTCAGTCATAATCAAGTATCATCAATTTATTACACACATACACACACACACACACACACACACACACACACACACACACACACACTATTATGCTGGGAACAGCCCATTAATCATTTGTAATGGGATAACATGAGCTCTTTTACCAGACCCCTTTGCTCTTGTGCCCGCTTGCTTGTGGCATTCCCCTCCTACAGATGCAGGTGAGGCTGAGGGCCCAGGGGTGCCAGCCCCCACTTCCTGCTTCTAGATCACCTGACCAGCTTCAGCAGAAGAGAAGGAAAGTACAATTATTGTACCAAACTGATTTACAGCCAAAAGGAAACAGAACTTAAGAAGAACAAAGAGTATTATTTTTTCATTTCCATTGTAAACATATGGCATGGTCATTAGAGAAAATGTAGAAAATTGAGTAAAGCTAGATAAAGAAACTCTCATGCATGAACATTTTGATGCACTTCCTCCCATTTTTTCTAGGTATGGCCTTGTTTTGATTTTAATTTAAAGAGCTGAGTTCATAGAGTGCATGTGTATGTGTGTGTGTATCCATTTTTGTTATTTACAAAAGCAATTTGTGCTCATTGTAAAAATTTCAAAACGTACCAAGAGTACAGAATAAAATGTTAACATCTTCTATTTGTCAAACCCAACCCTAATTCCACTGTCCTCCCCAGGGGCAAACATTAACAAGTTGGTATATAGCCTTGTAGACCTGTATCCCTATGCATTTACATATGCATGCACACACACACACACACACACACACACACACACACACACACACACAGATTAGGGGTTGGACATAAACATATTATTCTACAGCTTGTTTTTGTTCTTTTTGATGTATATGTTAGATATTTTTCAACATTAGGATATATATCTCCCTCATTATTTTTTAGCAACAGCCTACTAATTGCATTTTTCACCATTTCAAACAATGCTACAGTTTACATCATCATGCTTGTATCTTGGTGCATATTGGAGCAGTAATAGGATAGCCTCCTTAAAGTGGAATTTCTGGGTCAAAGTATGTTATTTTTAAATTTAGATTCTGCTAAAATGTACTCCAAAAAGACTGTGTCAATTTAACATTTCCATCAACCATGTATGAGACTGGCTATTTCCCCACATCCTTCCCAAATTAAAGTTTTGCTGTTTTTTTCCATTTCAATGAGCGAAAAATAACAGCTCATTCTTCTTTTGACTTCCATTTCTACAACTATTAGTGCAACTAGTTGTCTCTTTATACGCTATGGTCATTTTCATTTTATTCTCTGATATTTTTGAGTAACAAATATTTATGCTCATATTTGTTACCCAATTTTTTATTTAGTTATATGTGTTTTTCCTATGGATTGATAAGAACTCTTTGTATACTTTGTATATTCATATTTGAATTAATATATTTTTAAAAAATGTTTTATCAGGAAGTAACTTGTCTTTTAACCTTGTTTTATTCTTCCTCATAGTAGAAATTTTAAATTTTTATATGATGCAATCAGTTAATCTCCTGATTGGATCACAGTAAAACTCCTGAGTTTTGTATCTTGGTTAGGAAGACCTCCCTACTTGGAGATTATAAAAATAGTCTTCTCTATATTCTAGAACTCTCAGAGTTTTATATTTTACACTTAGCTTTTTAATCTGTCTGAATTATATTTTTGTTCCAGATGTGTTATAGATCTAGCTTTATTTTAGTTCCAAATGGATAACGAACTCTCCCCAAACCTGTCCTTTCTGATTTGAAATAGTTCTTTTATCAAAAACTAAGTTCAACTCTGTGCATGGATCTGTATCAGGACTTTCTCCTCTATTTCATTTCTCTATGATTCTATTTCTTTGTCGTAATTGGACCATTTGAACTTTGCCATCGCTTTGTAATAACTTTTGTTTTCTAGTGGGAAAGGACCTTCATTATTATTACTTTAAAAATATTTATTAGCAATTCTTGCACATTTACTTTTCCAGACGAATTTTAGAATAAGTTTTTCAGATTTCCCCCTAAAGAAATTCCATTGTGATTTTGATAGGAATTTCGCTGTATTTGTAGATTAACTTGGAAAGAACTGACATATTTACAATCGTAAATCTTCCTATTCTGGGCAATGATATGCCTTTCATTTTCTAGGCCTTATTTATGATCTTTAGTAAAATTTTATATTTTTGATCATATAGGTCTAGTCAATTTCTCATTAGGCTTTCTCCTAGGTATTTTTATATATATTTTTTGTTTTTGTGAATAGAATCATTTTGTCATTCCTTTTTTCTAATTGCTTATTGCTGATAAATAAGGAAGCTATTGATTTTTATACATTTCTTTTGTAACCAGTCATCTTACTAAACTCTTTCAGTGGCTCTAATAGTTTTAAAGTTGATTATTTTAGATTTTCTGGATTAGACAATCATATTAGCTGCAAGTAATGTAGTTTTGTTTCTTCTTCTCCCATATGTGTGCTTTTTCTTTTTTTCCTTTTTTTTTTTTTTTGGCGTCTTACATGGCTAGTGCCTCTAGATCTTTATTATAGCAAAGAGATGTGATAGGTTTGGCAGCTCTAGCATTTCTGAGTAAGTGGGATTTAAAGGCAAGCATGTTTTTTTTCTAAATTCTGTATTGCAGATCAATAAAAACAGCAAAATTCGCTCTAGAGATGTTTTAATTATCACATTATATAAAATGGAGAAATTATTATGCTGTCCATATTGAATAATGTTACTTTTTTAAAATCTGGAGTGATTTGGAAGGGGCTGGGGGAGAAAGCGCACAAAACAGAAACCCCCAAAGTGCTGTAACACCATCACTTGATGATACTAAGTACAATGTTGTATCCTGATTATTTTGTACTTATAACATTAATATTTTCTCTGTTATTATAAACCCTTGGCCTCAAAGTACTCCATTAAGTGGATATATCACAGTTTACTTAACCATTCCTCTTTCTGTAGACATTTAGATTGTTTCTGGTTGTTTATGTTATAAATATTGCTATAAAGAACATTTTTGTGTGTAAACCTTTTTTTTTTCTGAATTTATGATTATTTCTTTAGGAGCGATTCCCAGAATGAATATTTTTTAAGACTCTTGATTCTTATTGCCAAATTGCTTTCTAAAAGCATTCGATCATTTTACACTGCCACAGTATGTGAATGTCTGAAGAAATGGGAACTTTTTAAATTAAGGATTATGAAATATGTCATAGAGGAAAGAGAATGGATTTTGCAGTCAGGGAGTTGAGGGTTTGAATTATTGGTTTCTTCGCTGGAAAATGGTCATATATATATACATATATATGTGTGTATATATATATATTTTTTTTTAATCTGTGTGGGCCTCAGTTACCCTATCTATAAAGCATGCAGCTAATTTATCTGCAGTCATGCTGAAGGTTGAATGAGAACACATTGGTGATGGTGCTTAGCAAAAAGTAGCTAAAAACAAATGGGAGTCACTTTCCCTGTATTTGGACTGTTTTCAGAGGTTTCTATTTTCTAAACAGCTTTGGAGACTTCCCCTGAAAAACATGCTGCAATTAGGAATGACTTCTGTCCCTTGGCCGAGGCCTGTCTGCCAAGGGGAAGCCCTTTCCCGCAGCTGGCTGCTGGCCCCAGCTGTAAGCTCAGAGGCCTGTTATGTGGAAGAACTTCCCATGGGCTGCCCGCTGTGCTGCTCTGCACACAGGCCACTTACGAACCCTACAGATGGACCTCTGCTCCATACTGGGGAGGAGGAAAGAGCATTCGCTCAGTGTTCCCAGTGGAAGCAGTGCCAGGCCTTTCAGAGAGGCCATTGGCTTCTCCCCTGACTCCCTAACTGGATTCTCTTTTTTGTGAACAGTACATGGAGCAGGGCAGTTATCATCTGCTCCCATCTGTTGGTTGCCAAGTCTGCCAGTTCTACCTCCTAAATATCTTTCCAGTTTGTCCTTTTTTCTGCAACACCAGGAACCCAGCCTTGTTTAGGTGCTCTCACATCTGGAACATTCTGGTCTCAAGAATTTCTCCCTCCTGTCCATCCCCTATTCTGACCCAGTGTGATCTAGCCATGCCATTTCCCTGCTGAAAACCCACAATGGCTCCTGTCACCCATGGGGGAGAGTCCAAACCCTTAGCTTAGCATCCAAGGCCTTTCAGCTGGCTGTCACTCCTAGATTGTGTACTACTTTGATCAAGAGACATTCATTAAGTATCAGTGATCAGGCTAGGTATTGGAGTTATAATTATGATTTGTTTCAAGCTAACCAGTTCAGAATAAAAAGAGTATTAGCTAATACTTTTTGGACCCTTTCTAATCACTTGGGACTATGCTAAGCACTCAATATGCATAATTTCTCTTAACCCATTCAATAACCCCAGGAAGTTGGTGTTTTTCTCATTCCCCTTTTATGGATGAGGAAACTGAGGCTCAGAAGGTTAACATAGCCAGGCTCAGTGGCTCAGCCTGTAATCCCGTGCCTTTGGGAGGCTGAGGTGAGTGGATTGCCTGAGCCCAGGGGTTCGAGACCCGCCTGGGCAACTTGACAAGACCTCATCTCTACAATAAATCAAAATGAACCGGGGGTGGTAGCGCGTGCCTGTAGTTCCAGCTACTTGGAAGGCTGAGGCGGAAGGATCGCCGGAGCCCAGCAGGTCGAGACTGCAGTGGCCGGGAGCGGCCACTGCACTCCAGTCTGGGTGACAGAGTGAGACTCCAACTCAAAAAAAAAAAAAAAGGTTAACATAACCTACTGACTGTGACTCAACTGGGAAGAAGTAGAGCCTAGTTCTCTGTCACCAGAGCCCAAACTTTTAAACACTCATCAGTCCCAATTTCTTTCATATATATTAGGCTTAAGAATACCTATTAGATTAAACCAATGACATCTTTCTCTGTATGTATATCATGTAAAAATATAGGTATAGAATTGACAATTCTAATTAGCAAAATTACAAAACTTGGTGCTGACCAGGGACTAGCATAAGAATTTGGCAAATTCTTCTAAGTGCTCCAGGGCCAACCCAAGATTCCTGTCTTGAACCTGGTTTCCAGCACCCCCATTCCTGCCTCCTCATATGGTACCTCATGCCTGGATTAGTTATGGTTATACCTTTCCCTATGGGCCTTCCATAGACAGCCCTTGTGGGGTACATGGGGGGCACTTGATAACTGCACTGAATTAAGTCGGATTGCATTGAACCAAATTGAATTCAGAAGCAGAGATCTTCTCCAGCCGTGGCTGGGATTTAAGTTCATTGTTATCCTAATCATCTTGTGGTAGACAGCATTGCTTTTTCCGTAAGCCAGGCTAAGCACTTAGGTTTTGGAGGACAGTGTATCTTAAGGGGTTTCTGTGCGGGCAGGGTAGCTTTTCTGCATAGACCACTGGAAACCGATCTGAGTTATGCATGTTCTTTGATGTATTTTTCTGATATGTCTCAGAAGGCAAACAATCTGGGCTTAAGAATCATCCATATTGCTTATACTGCTGCATGACCTTGGGCTAGTTACTTAACCTCGCTGGGTCTCTAATTCTTCATCTGTCTATCCCATCAGGATATGGTGTGAATTAAAAGGAGAAATTTAATGTAAATTATTCCCATGCACAATGCATAGTGAGAGCACAGAAGTGTTGACAATTGTTCTTGTTTCTCTTGTCCGTGCTGAATTGGACAGTGAGGAGGATTGGGAGCAGAGGCAATAGGGAAAGGTCAGGGGCAGAAATCAGAAAGTGTGGTCTTCAGGGGGTTGGTTAGTCCAGGACCTGGAAAAGGGGACATCCTCAGGTTCTATGCTTGGGAAAGTAGCTGAAGGATGTGGAAAATTGAAAGGGGATGAACCAGGAGAGGTAGAAGAAAGCCAGATTCTTTGTATTTCTTTTCTTTTCTTTTTTTTTTTTTTTTTTGAGTTGGACTCTCACTCTGTCACCCAGATTCAGCGATCCTTCCTCCTCAGCCTTCCAAGTAGCTGGAACTACAGGCGCGCACTACCACGCCCGGCTCATTTTGATTTATTGTAGAGATGAGGTCTCGCCAAGTTGCCCGGGCGGGTCTCGAACCCGCGGGCTCAGGCAATCCACTCACCTCGGCCTCCCAAAGCACTGAGATTACAGGCTGAGCCACCGAGCCCAGCTGATTCTTTGTATTTCAAGCTGAGGGCAGTAGGGAGCCACTGAAAGGCCTATAGCTGGGGAGTGGCACAATCAGCTTTGAATTTCTGAAAGACCACCTTGGCCACTGCTGAAGAAGAGGATGAAAAGATGGATGCAGGCACAGACATGAGCCGCTTGTTGCAGTCGCTGGGTGAGAGGTGGTGAGGCCTGGATCAATATAAACACATTGGTGGAGACCAAGAGGGGGAGAGATTTAAGAGACTTACAAAGAACATCATTTGGTTGGTGATTCAGCAAGTCTGAGGGGCAAAGGTGGAGAAGGGAGAAGATGGCTGCTATTCTTGGTTTGCATTTCTGGTATGTGGGATGGCAGGAGGTGGCAAAGGAAGTGATGGCATCTTAGTTTTCAAATGCCCACGGGACCCCTGAAGTAAAGGACTGTAAGTATCTGAAGTTTTGAGGAGGAGTATGGGTTGAAAATAGATGTTTGGGAACTATCAGCATAAAATTGCATGCAAGGAGAAAGCAAGGAGACAGTAGGCAAATGAGAAGACAAGAGGACACACAGGGTAAATTAGTGTTAGAACTTCTGGGAGCCTCAGCTTCACCCACTCAAGAGTGGGCCTGGAGTTGGTTGTGCTGACACCAAGGGTGTCAGAGAGAGGCCTGGACATTGTATTGTCCACTGTGTGTCTGCTGTGGTCATGGCAGGAGAGGGGGCCTCCACTTTTCTGCCTGGCCTGAATTGTGTCCTGAATTCCAATCTGCTGAACTGGCACATCAGCCCCTACCCTGCCCTGCTTCATCCCCTCCCAAGAGCTGATCCTCTCTGTCTGTATATTGAAGAGCCCTGGCCTGCATTGTCCTTTCACTCTCCCCTCCCAGTTCCACATTCCAAATTCCATAAGGAGGGAAGGCATCTGTCTGAAAGTGAGCAAAAGAGTGAGACACCTTGAAATGGGGTCTTGTTTCCCAGGTCAGAGGCATGTGTCCCAGGGATCATATGGGTCTATGATCATGAACATCCTGAGAAGCTTCGGAAAGTTTCTCTATGTGTTAAGGTCTTCCAATTTCTTGTCACTGTGGGTACTGCTCTGAACTAAACAAAATTTCTAGATCCCACTCTTACAGAATTTAACTCAGTGGATTAGGGATATGACCCAGAAATCTACATTTTAAATACTTACCCTAGGCCATCTTGATGTAATGAGTCAGAAACTACCTTTGAGAAATATTGACTTAGAAAAAAGACAATTGTGAGAAAACCCAACATCTAACCATTTGCCATACTATTGACATTTCATTTATTCCTCACTACTCTCCAGTGAGGTAAATGTATCATCCTTTCTTGTCCAGGAAATAATCTGAGACTCGGAGTGTTTAGCAACTTGCCCAACTACACACAGCTGGTTACTATCAGATTCAAATTTGGAACACCATGTTTTTCTAGCTCCAAAGTCTAAGACATTTATATACCAACACATCACCTACTTAGAGGAAAATGGCACCTGTTTTCATGTAGTTAATTGTCCAGTCTGTGTAAGAAGGTTTAGATCATTATCAGAAACTGAACCATTGGGGAGTTGCAGGCATCAAACCTTGACTAAGCACAAAGATCTTTCTAACAGAATAGAAGAGCTTCCCCGGGGGAAACCACTGGAAGTGTCAAGTAGAGGTTGGACAAACACTAGTTGACAATGTGATCAAGGGGATTTATGGGGTTGCCGGACGCTTGACTTGGAATCTTTTTCAAGCCTGTGTCGTCTAAGATGTGGGGTTTTTGTGAGTTGATTCTCTGAGTTTGGTCCTCATGTTGGTTCTAAACTTAGTTATTGCATTTGTGGCCATGAAGGAAGGAAAGAAGAAGGAAAGAAGAGGGGAGAATGGAAGGAAGGAAAGGGGGGGGATGTTAGCTAGTAGGTCAATGTGTGAGAATTGAGAGAGTTATGGATCCTGAAGATTTTATTCTTTACTAAATCACTTCTTAATTATGAGACAACCTGTTGTGACTTCAGTGAGATGAGTACCTCCAATTTCCTTTATATCTGATTGAAGCATATGCCTGGGTTTACCTCTTCAGTGAACCCAGGGCACTAATGGGGAATCCCCCTTGAACTAAATTTCAGAAGAGCAGACAAGTTTTCACATGTGCCTTTCCTGCAAATGCCAACCTAATGCCCGAGTCTACAAAGGAATAACAGTCAAGAGAAAGATAGATACTTTTCATTTCTCTTTGGTCTGAGTACTCTCAAGTGGGGAGAATCGTGACATAGGCAGCTTTAGAGAGAGTACAAAATTACAAGTGTTGTCCACTAACAGCTGTCCTTTGAAGCTATCTCATTAGACCATACATCTTCATCCAAGTCCATTTCAGTCCTCCAAACTCAATTACCTCCGACCACTGCACTCCCCATCTCCCCATCGAAGTTCTGCCATAGCCCTGTGGATACCAGGGCCTGTATTTGAGCTCAACCCTCCACTCACAGCTGTTTAATCTTAGGCAAGTCATTGAACCTCTTTGAGCCTCATGCCCTGTTGGTGGGATTACAAATTGGCACCTTTTTGGAAGGTAATTTCACAGTAATGATTAAAATGTAAAGTGTAGGTATCATTTTTAGGAACTTATGCCTAGGAAATAGAGGTTAGTGCAAAATGATATGTGTGGGGATGTTCATTGCAGTGTTATTTAGTATAGTGGAAAAAGGAAACAGTATATGTTCAGTACTAATGATTCAATAAACCGGTGCCTGTGGCTGATACAACATGTGGCAATTAAAATTATACTTTCAGAGAATATTCAAAGACATTGGAAAATGCTTAATATATTAAGTGGAAAAGTTAATATACAAAACTAAATACATACTGAAAATGGAAAATATAGTACTAATGCATTTTTTATGTTCTTTTGTGCTTTCTAAAAGTTTACAACAAGCATATATTCCTTTCTGGAAACAGAAAAATCAGTAAAAGTCATTTATTTATTTATTTATTTATTTATTTGTTTGTTTATTGTCAGAGTCTCACTCTGTTGCCCAAGTTGGTGTGCGATAGCACAATCACAGCTCACCACAGCCTCAACCTCCTAGGCTCAGGTAACCCTTCTGCCTCAGCCTCCCGAGGAACTAGGACTACAGACATGTGCCACCACACTCAGCTAATTTTTTATTTTTATTTTTATTTTTTTCTGTAGAGACAAAGTCTTACTATATTGCTCTGACTGGTCCTGGCTCAAGAAATCCTTTTGTCCTGACCTCCCAAAGTGCTGGGGTTACAGGCATGAGTCACTGCACCTGGCCATTAAAATGTATTCTGAGAGCTCCCACTGCCTATAGGGTGAGAAACAAGGTTCCTAACCCATCCTAGCTCAGCACCTTCCTCTTCTGCTACTTCCCCCTGTCATCACCAGGTCCCCACACCGTTCCCTCCTGCCTTGCTCTAGCCAACCCAAGCCATTTGCCATTCTGTAAACACATCATAACCATTTATCTGCCATCCCCAGCCAAAAGGACCTTCCCCACATTTGTCAGGAACCAATTCAGGCATCTCACCTCACCCTTGACAGTTCATTGTTTTCTGCCCCTTTCCCCCTATAGAACGCTTGCTATAGACTTAATAATTACTTATTGCCTGTCTGTCATTCTAACTTTACCTTTCTCCAAGATTTCATGGGGACCTCAAGGAGGAAAGACTAACTCTGTCTCAGAAAGTTAGGAATGGATTCACAGAGGAGAGTTTCTGAAAAAAAGGGAGTGTGTCCACTAGACAAAAGACAGTAGACATTCCATGCAATTCTGGAGTGAGTCCCCAGCTGGCAGGCCCTCATGTCTGTTGCTCTCGTCACCCTTATCTCACTGCAGAGTGTGTTACATGTAGGTGCATGCCTCTCCCCTGCCAGACAGTGAGGTCATCAAGGGCACACATAAGACAATGTGCCTTATTTGTCTTGCAGTGTTCGACACACTGCCTGGCACACAATGAGCATGAGAAAGACATTTTTGTCCCCTAGTACGAAGGTCTGAAAGCACAGATACAGTAATTCCCTTTCTCCTTGTCTTGGTGCAGCTGGGGAAGAGATCATATTCTTGTTGTCCTTGCCACTGGTTTCAAGTGTGAGCCCAGAGATGCCGAAGGTACTTTATAGTCTGCTGATTTGAACCAAATTGAAGAATTTGTTCACTTGGTAGGCCTAAGAGGATATTCTGCAAAATTTGGACTTTATTTGAGTATAAGAATTCCACCAATATGGGCTTTGCTTTCCCTTTAAACAACATGCCATGCTTTCAGAATGATGCCTTTGAAATAAATCCTGTTTGAGTAATGTTTCTCTTGGACTCATAAAATCTTTATGGAAATCTTTTCTCATCTCATAGACTATGAGAAGAAAGAGAAAGTCAGAACCACTGAGCTAGAAGTAGAGAATGCAGTTTTTTCTCATATGTGGGTCACACATTTAATGTAAATAGTTTTTAAATGCAAATCCAATACTGACTACACATTAGCTCAAAAATCCTAGCTCTATCCAAGTGCTGAATGTGTGAGTTAAGATCTCTTAATCTCTGATTAAAGAGTAGGTGGTATGAAAACGTATCCATTCAGATAGAAAGTTAAAATGTTAAAGATTTGGTAATAGCCATACTAGGAATAAGAACACAAATAATGATAGAAATAAAACAACAGTTTAGTGCCCCCACTTCTCAAAAAAGGAGAGAGGGTGAAACAGCAGATTAGTGGAACTGAGCTCTCAACTCAGTTATGCAAAGGTGCACTGCCTTAGGAGCCATGCATTTATTTAACACACATTTTTGAGTGCCCAGTGTATAATAGGCATTATGCTAAGACCTTAGAGAAATCATCATCTTTGGTCTCCATGAGGTCACAATCAGTGCTTGCCCAACCACTGACCAGCTGTTGACCTTGAGCAATTTACTTAACCTTCCAAGTCTCAGGTTTCTCATTTTACAATTTCAGATAGTAGAATCTCACAACATTCTTGTGCAGATTAGATAAGGTAATACTTGCAAAGCACCTTGCACAGAACTTAACACACTCTAAGCTCTCAGTGAATATTACATATTAGTATCAGGTGTGATGTACTATGCTATGTTTTTTATATTTATGATCTCATTTATTTTCTGATTTATTCTATACCTGTCGCATTGAGTAGTTTTAATGTACCCTTTACACAGGCGAAGACAATGGGGCTCAGGAGAATGGGGTAATCCAGCTTGCCCATATCCATACAGTTAGTGTAGACAGAGTTCAAAGCCAGTTATTTCTTCCTCTAAAGCCAGTGCTCATAATTACGGTGATGCTGGCTAGAGCAGGCATTGGGGATAGACCAACCCTCCATATCAACTTTCCAAGTAGTAAGACAAAATCCACTTTCATCTGCACTGGCATTTTTGAGAAGGCAAAGTCTAAGGGAATGAGGTGAGCTAATGACTCAGGTGCTTGTGACTTTTAAGTCAAAGGCACTTGTGGGTCGCTGGAAATGCAGAGGATAAATCCTAACCCTTGGGAGAGTAGGCCCAAAGCCTAGCCATCCGGAAAGAGTTTCACCAGGCACTCAGTCCAGGAGGAAGTAAGAATAGAGACCAGAGACTGGAACAGACCAGTCAGGCAGATAGACCACACTCAGGTGGGGTGGTTAACGACCAAGGCTGCAGGGATTCAGGCTTGGTTCATATCACCTTAGACTGGGGAGGGGAGATTTCCGAAATCCACTTGACAAGAGGGAACGGGGCTCATGATGAAAGTGTCTGTAGGAGACTCATTGTCACTAGGGCAGGGCATGTGTACCCTGAATATGTGGCTAAGCAAAGGCTGGGAAAAAGCTGGTATCACAGAAGCTGCTGTCGCACACACTCCGTTTGTAACTTCCAACTGAGACAACTCTGATTGTGCTGGTCTATGTTCCATGGAGCAGGGACAATGGGGGTTCTGAATTAGTGACAACACATTGTTACCTTGGTGGTAAGAATGTGCTCTTTCTTTTAGTTCAAGAGCTTATGATTCAGGCTTGTGGACTCACATAAATATATATTCTCTTTGCTTTCCTCCCTGTGGTAAACGGACCACAAAGCACAACAATACTTCTCCCCCCTCCCCAAGCCTGTCCCATAGACAATGGGAGCTATTTGGATTCCCTTGATCGAAATTGGAAAGGTCACTTCTCAATAATGTCTTTGGAACTTGCTTTTCCCATTGGTGACAATCCCAGGCTGTCCCGGGGCCTCCCTAAGGTGTCCTTCCAGCTCTGACCTTCCATGGGTGTCTTTCAAACACAGAGAATTTGGCCAGCCATCAAGCAGGTAAACCAATCAATGAGGGCTGTTCATTGAACCGTGCTCCCTGGGCCTCTGTATGCTGCTTTCAACCCCTGCTGCCACTGTCAGATCAATGGGGGAAGCAGGTGGCTGTGCCATGTCATAACAATGGCTCCTTTGAAGAGATTTTGCTCAGTCCTTCTCCTTTAAGCTGGGATGGTCAGAAGAAGCTGTGCCCAACACCCCAGCAGCCCAGGGGGAAGCCCTTGTTGGCTTCTGATCCAAGTCAGCAGGGGTCTCTGGAATGGACCACGTACTGGCCTCCCATTTCTCTGTGAAATTGCCTGTCCACATTAGAGGGAAGTATGGTTGCTCACTTCTTGCTTACATGGAGCCCATGGGGTGCTGGCGTCATCTCCCACTGGAAAGTGTGTTGTGTCTGAGAAAAGAAAGCAGGATTTCAGGTTATTTCCAATGCCTTGCCTTCATGCAGTCTGGCCTCATAGGGTGGCTCTTGGCTTAGAAAGCAGAGGATTTATCGAAAAAACACACGGAACAGGAAATTCTGGAGAGCAACTTTTATGTGTGTATTACATGGTCTTTTCCCCTTCTCTGTACCTGTCAGTCAGTACACAAAGTCCTAAATGGCCACTCAGCCCCTGAGTCTGCCCAACCTTCTAACTCTAGGGACTCAGTTGACTGAATCCCAGTTTCTATATCTCTTAATTTATCGAGAGAGAATTTGATTCTCATTGGTCAAGTGTCCATTTCTTGTCTAATCAGCAGAAGCTATGAAAGGGCCTGTCAAGCTGGTACCAGCACAGCTGCAGGAGCCCATTCCCCCAGCAGGGCAGTCCTGAGAACAGGGTAGGTCTTGGCAAGCAACCCAAGGCACATCTTATACACTGGCTTAACTGCTCTCTCTTCTCTTTGGTCTCCCTCAAGAGGTAATAGAGAAAAGTATTCTTTTCATTCACCTCCTTGAGCTAAACAAAATAATACAGACTTAGGGCCTGGCACTTGGTGAAGAGAACTTGAGAGCAATTTCAGGGTGTCTTCATCACTACAGTGTTGTCTCTCTGGCTTTCAGTCTGCAAAAAGGAGCTCTGTAAATACCAGGGATTTTGTGATTATTATGAGTCCTCTAAGCAGCTAAATTTCCCAAATTCTCAGAGTTGTAATGCCTTGGGATTTAGAGATATAATTAAGACCAGATGAGCCTCACAAAGGTTGATGGTGAGGATCTGGGATTGCATCAAGCAGCAAAGAGAATTTTGATGTATGTTTTAGGTCTTCACCTCCCCCAAATGGTAGTGGGACGAGGACCGGAGGGGGTCATTGGCATTCAGGACCTCGATTACTGGAGTCTCTAGGCCTAGCAGTCCTGGCTTGTCATTATCCCAGAATTTGTGGCACAGCCTACACACCCACTCAACAGGTTAGGAAGAGGCAGTGTGGAGTCAGCCTTGGGCTGGGTGCCATGGCCACCCTCAACAGCTTTCCACTGCTACGGGACTGAAGGAGACGGGCCAAGTCTGGCCCATTTCCCCTTGGGCAGCCATTTGCCTTCTGCCCACGCATCAGTCTTGCCAAAAGAGGGATTGTGCTGCAGCACTGGGCCATTCCCCAACCCTCTTTAGTCTCTACACATTTTCCAGTGTTTTCCTCGGACTTGAGTACTTACTGAAGGTGAGGAAATACCAATAAGGCAATACTGTGTTTTATTTTATCTATTGACTGTAGCAACCTGAATCTATATTATCTGTCATGCCAAGAATGTGTTGACCTTCTACAATGAAATGAATGCTCTCCGAACCAGAGCCAAGCATGCAGCTTAGACCCTTTCACAAGCAAAAGTCTGGGGCCTGGGGAGTTCCAGGGCATTAAATCACCATCAGAATATGACTAGCCTCTTGAAGCTTGTGATTTGGGGCAGCCAGGGAAGGCATGGAGCAGTGACCCCAAACTACCATGAGAGGTGGTAGAGGAAAGTGCTGGAGCCAGGATGCCTGGGTTCTGCTACTTGATAGCTGTGTGACCTCAGATAAGTTGCTTAACCTTTCTATGCCTCCATCTTCTCACCTACAAGATGGAAGTTATAACAGCATCTATCTCATGGGGTTACTGTATTAGATGAGTTAGTACATGTGAAGTACTTAGATCATCGCCTGGCATGCAGTAAGTGTTCAGAGTGGCATCTGTTTCCCAGGTGCTGCATAGGTGCTTTATGTCTACTCATTTTATTCTGACAATAACCCTGGGAAACAGCTTTTAGTGTTCCCATTATGCAGAAGAAGAAACTGAATCTCTGATGTTTAAAAAATTTTCGAGGGCTATAAAGCCGGTAGGTGGCAGGGACACTTTCCCAAAGTGCAGATGTCTGACTCCAAATCCTGTATTCTTTATCCTGCATGGTCAGCCTGGCTTCCCATAATCACAGCCTCTCCCCTCCAGTCTCCCTGCCAAGTCTCTTGGTATCCACTTGAGTTTCAGAGACCCTGAAATCTCAGCGTCACTTCCCAGCTGTGAGACAACTCAGGCCAGTTTCTTAATCTCCCCGAGCCTCAATTTCTTTACTTCTATAAAGGAGCACAATAATAGAGCCTACTGAGAAGGAGAACAGCAGCCTCTGATGGCTGGAAGCTAGCCTGGCAGTATCAGTTAGGCCTTGTTCTACCAGGAGCTGACCTGGCACCCAGGCCTAGGCCTTGGGGTTCTCCTGCTGACTATAAACTATTTCACTGAATGTCAGTGCCAGACGAGGCCACTCTAGGGCCGTGATGGATTAAGACAAAACAAGCCCATTTCAAAATCATGTCTGAGCTCAGATGAAAACAAGAACATTACTCAAAATACAAAATGATCTAATAACCCCATCCCTCCACCTCTTGGCTAATGTGAGTGATGGCTGCTTCTTTACCAATTACAACTTGAGGCTTACTTCCTTCCTCCCACCTTCTACATAAAATGTACTAAGTACCCAATCATAGAATCACACCTACTTCTGGACAGTATCCAATCCAGGGCAGAGCTCTGCTTCCTTGAACCCTGCCCAAAATCACCCAACACAAGCCCAAATCCTACAATAAATTCTTTCCAGCACCTTCTGACTGAGACACTCCACAGCTTCCTGCAATGTGAATTTTCCCTCACTGCCACCAATGAACCCAATTTTGTTCAAGTACAGGTTGATCCTGATGGTCTTAGGCTGGAAGCTGACACTACCTCTGAAGTTATATGTGATGATGGCTGGAGAGAACTTAGAAATAGGGCACATAGTAAGTGCCCACTGCGTGCTCATTATTAGCATTATGTTTATTACAAGAAGTGCCCTTCCTTTTTGGACAGAGCTGGGGAGCACCTATTAACTTGCACTAGCCAGTCCCCTGCTTTTCTGAAGTCCATGCAGATACCCTCTTATGTTTTTCCTGAGCACTGTAGCATTCCCTTGTGCAAGTCACCAATATTTACTAAACACCACAAACCTCCAACCTAGGAAGACCATTTTGCCCATGATATTAGGGATTGCTATTTGCCCTGTCTTTGGGCCCCTCATGGAGAACATCCTCTAAGGGTGTTTAGACAACACAGAGGGGCTTAAGGGAGCCAGATTAGCAGGACAGTAACAATCCAGCTTTAGCAGCCCCTTCCCACTCCCTGGCAGTGTAGACACTCTGTACATGGAAATTCCCTCACCCCCTTGCCAGAGCTGTGGAGGCCAGAGGAGCCTGGTCAGATTCTTCAGCATGAATGTACTCGCAGCTGCATCAGTGAGGATCAGCCCCAGGGACCACAGAGTTCTTCCATGCCACTGCTGCTCACTGCAGATAATGCATTAAAAACACAGAGCCACATCTGTTCGTCATAACATGGGTATCGAGGAATTTACGTGGCTCATAATGACAGGGGTTGTGGAGAGGAAAATGCTCATTCTGACTGTGAATCACAGGCACAGCTGTGAGCAAAGAGCTAGAGGTATGGTTTCTGGTGCCCATCAGACTCTCTTGGTGCCAACCAAGCCCTTCCTGGGAGGCACCAAGGGATAGGTCCAGGTATTTCTCTGGAGATACCAGACTCCATAACCAGTCAAGCACAGAGTGTGTGTTCAGGTGCCCAGAAGGTCTTCTGGGCCAACCTGAGGTTTCAGAATAGTTCCTGAGAGAAGGAAGGACCAACCACTGCCAGGCACAGGACAGGAGAAATAGGTACGCTCATGATTTCATTGTTCGTGTTCCAACAAGCATGAACTAGCACCTCATCTGATGTTTAAGTCAAGTCTGTAAAATGTGTGTTCAAAGTAAATACCTCACTGGATTTTCAAATCAAGATAATTACATTAAATTGCTTCAAGCAGACTAGGCATAGAATAGATATTTGATAAAAGTTTGCTGCTGTGATTTTACTCCATGTGAAGTGCTGTGTTAGATTAGGGCACCAAGATAAATAAGGCAAGGTCCCTGCCCTCCCCTACCAGTTGGGAAGAACATGGCTATAATGTGCTGCATGTTAGGATGGCAATGTATGGACTTACATAAGCTGTGATGGAAACACAGAGGGGGTGAGAGGGTCAGAGAGAGCTTCCTGGAGTAAGGAATACCTGACTGAAGTACTATAGGACAGGTGGAAGTTTACCAGAACTAAAGGTAGGAAGGATGATCCCAGCAGGAGTAGCATATGCCGAGGTCCTGGGGAATGGGGGAAAGCATAGTGTTTCCAGGGGGATACAGCATAGCAGGACCTTAGGGTGAGTGCATTAGGTATCTATTACTGTGTCATATACCACCCCAAATCATTATGGCTTGAAACATTGATTAGCTCATATTGTCTGAGTGTTAGGAATCTAGGTGTGACAGCTGGGTTCTCTGACTTAAGATTTCTCATAAGGCTGTGGTCAAGGTGTCCATCAGGGCTGCAGTCATCTCAAAGCTCAGCTAGGGGAAAGGATTGGCTTCCAAGCTTATTTACATGGTTGTTTGTAGTATTTGGTTTTCCGGTGCTATTGACTAGAGACAGCCCTCAGCTCCTTTCCATGGGGTGGCTTTCAACACAGCTGCCTGCTTTGCTTCATCAGAGCCGGCCAGAGAAAAGAGACACCGAGAGAGGATAAGACATCAGCAACACTCTTTTATAACCTGATATCAGAAGTGACATCCCATGGCTTTTGCTGTATTCTATTCATTAGATGCAAGTCACTAGGTCCAGCCCACACACAAGGGGAGGAGATTGCACAGGACGTGAATGCCAGGAGAAATAGAAGATTTATAGTCATTTCTGAAGCTGCCTACCACAATCTGCCCCCTAGTCCCCAATGATTCATGTCTCTTCCACATGTAAAATACAATCACTCCTTCCCAAGGTCTCCAAACATCTCATCCCATGATGGCATCAACCAAAAGCCCAGAATCTTATCACTGAAATCAAGTCCAGGTTTGATTAAGGCTCTTGGGTATATAGTTCCTTAAGTACAAGTTCTAGAATACTGCTACTCTGGAGCTGGTGTTCTGCAAAACTAAAGAGATAAGCTATATATCCCTGCCTCCCCCCCATCCGTCTGGCTTGCATGCCTAACATACAATGGTTGGATAGGCACAGGGTAATGGAACAGACGTTCCTACTCGAAAGGGGGAAAATGTGAGGTGCAAAGGAGTCACTGGTCCACAACAATTTTGAAATCAAGCCAGGAGAATGCCGAAAGTTTCTAGATTAGGTTTCAAAGCCTGGGAATACTTCTCCTTGACTCTTATCTCTACCTTCTAAGCTCTTGGTTCTTCTGTCTGAGTCGTCCTCTTTGGTGAAAGGACACTTGTTTGAAACTGACTTGTTTTCTCAGCCTACTTCCTGCTGAGAATTTTGGGGGTTGAATGACTCTTTTCATTTTATACTATCTCTGTCCCTTTCTGTCCCAGCTGTGTTTCTTCTAATAAAAGTTTTCTCAAAAACATATGGGTCATCTATAAATCTCACTATTACACAAAGCCAAACCCACAAATTTCTTTGAACTAATCCCTTCTTAACCAGAGCCTCTTGCTAAGATGGCCAAGAGATAGCCCTTATGCTTCCCAGAGTCACTACTGTTTGAGCTAGTGCATCTGTGAGGCCTACACTGATCTCCTTAAAGGACCTTTGTGTGACAGAATAATACCATAATCATTTGATCTTTCTCAGGTCCTAAACAAAGGTTACATAGTCACACCTTCAGCTTCATCTCCAGACTACCTTTTCTTGACAGTGCTCTAAAGCCATTTCCTAATTTTAACTTCTTTTTCTGTGTTGGAGGCTGATAATTTTCAAAGCTATCAAATCCTGTCTCCTTTTGCTTAGATGTTTTACCTCTTTTCTCATGTAAGCAGTAAGAAAAAAATCATTTCCAACACTTTGTGTGGACATTTCCATAGCTAAATCACGAGGTTTATTAGGCCTGTGCTCTGTGGCCCATGTAATTGAAGACAGCAATGGTATTGTTACCATTACTTAACTAGAATCTCTTTCCTCCATGCTATGGTTTGAATGTCTCCAAAATTTGATGCATTGGAAACTTAATCCCCAATGTGGCCACATTGAAAGGTAAGGCCTTTCAGAGGTGATTGGATCACAAGGGTTTTGCCCTCATGAATGGAATAATCCATTCATAGATTAATAGACTACTAGGTTATCATGGGAGTGGAACTGGCAGCTTTATATGACAAGAAATAGAGACCTGATTATAGCGTGTTGACACTCAGCCCCCTCGCCATGTGACTCTGTGCTACCTGCAGCCTCCATAGCATTCTTGCCAGAAGGAAGACCTTCACTAGATGCATCCCCTCAGCCTCAGACTTTTCAGCCTTTGCTACTTTAAGAAACAAATTTCTTTTCTTTATAAATTACCCATTTTCAGGTATTCCATTATAAGCAAAAGAAAACAAACTAAGATACTCCAGTTGCCAATAAAATGTTTCACATTTCCTTGTGCGCTCCCACCAGCAGCATCCTCAAAGTCCAGATTTCTACAGTCTCTTTGAGGCATTGAAGATCTCTTATTAGCTCCTCAAAACACTTCCAGCTTCTTCCAACTGTCAGGTCCAGAGATACCTCACATGTGTAGGTATATGTCATGGTACTATCTCACTCTTGATACCAAAGTCTGTATATTCCCCTCTCAGGTGCATCATTCAGTTTGTAACAGATAGCCTGAGGCCTGAGTGGCATGAAACAGCATTTATTAGTTTCCTTGGGTCAAGGTTCAGGCATGGCTTAGCTGGGTCTGTCCCAAGGGTACAGTGAAGGAGCTAGGGACTGATCTACTTCCAAGCTTAGCTGGGGAGTGATCTACTTCCAAGCTTATTTACTTATCGGCAGGGTTCAGTTCCTCACAGGCTGTTTAACTGAGGGCCTCAGATCCTCACTGAGCATTGGCCGGAAGCCACCCTCAGTTCCTTGCCACATGAGCTTCTCCATAGGGAAGCTTTCAACATGTCACTTTGTGTCAAGCCAGTGAGAGAGAAGAACCAGAGAGAGAGAGAGAGAGAGAGAGAGAGAGGTCACACACAGCCTGTTATAACCTAACATCAGAAGTGACATTCCATCACTTTGGCCCCATTCTGTTCATTAGAAGTGAGGCACCAGGTCCAGCCCACACTCAAAGGAAGGGAATTACAAAAGGGTATGAATATCAGGAGGTGGGGATCCCTGGAGCCATTTCTGAAGGACCCTATCACAGTGAGGCCCGGTGGCCTGATTATGCCATGCCAGACACCCATAGTTGATGGGCAACCACTGAAACATTTCACTGTTGATGGGAATATCAGAAATATCTCTCAGCCAGCCAGAGCAGAGGAAGGATTAGAGATGGAACACTGGGTTGGGAGAACTGTTCCAAGGCCACTGCTCCAAGGGATGATCTCAGTAACACAGTGTTCATTGTGTCACTGTCATCTAACCCAGAGGTCAAGACCAGGCTGAAGGGTCACATGGCCCTCGCTGAGCCTTTGGCAAAGCTGTTTCTCCTACTTGAAACTGCCTTTTTGTGTGTTGTTCATGTGTTTCTAACCTATCCTTTAGAGGCAGGGCAGGCATCCCTATTCCTTATATACCAGACATTTACAAAGATGCCCCAGGTATTTCATTTATTCCCTAGCACATCTGTAGGACAGGTATTGTGTGTGAAAGTGTGACAAGAGGTCACATGACAGGACAAAGGTGTGACAATACCTTTGTGACTTCATCCTGATCACCTCATCCTTTTCATGGACCTGACCTCCAGTCATAAAGGCCCAGGAACTGGACCTTTTTGCCCCCCAAAAATAGATGCTTTAGTGGGGGCTGAAACCAACTATAAGATCCCAGTGCTGCTGTGTGACCCAGATGCCAGTTGATTGTTTTGCAACTGGGATCAACTTCTCCCTTGGGGTTTGAGGGAAAGCCAATACATATACTTATTCCCCTCTCAGGTGAAGAATCAATTGGCCAATGCAAGAGAAAGACAGATGAGGATCAGCACGTCACCTTTATTACTGATGAATGGATTAGAGAGCTACTTGGGTATGTTATGCAGTTGGGGGTGGGAGGAGAGAGAGATAAAGAGAGGGAGAGAGAGGGAGAACTGAGCATGGTCAGCTCCTCCTCCCAAACTCCCCAGTCAGACGAGTCAGGCCTCTGCAGAGTGAATGAGTGGCTAAAAGAAGAAGAATTCTTCTGTGGTCCTGAGTCCATCAGCATCAGTATGACATGCAAATTATTGGCCCAACTCCAAGAAATTATAAATCAGATTCTGGGAGTGGGGCTCAGCAATCTGTTTTCATAAGCCTTGCAGGTGATTGTAACACAAGCTCAGAGTTGAGAATCACTGGCTTAGCAGAAGTTATTCCCCATGGGAACATGAGACCTAGGAAGAGGGGTTCCCCTGGAATATTCTGCCTCCCATGCCCCCCTATTCCCTCCATTTCTGGGAAAAGGAATCACAGGTGGTTTTCACATTTGGTTTTTAGCTTACAACTGCTCCAGGGAACACTGAGTGGAGGTGCCTTTCTCTCCTCCAGAAGGGAAAGATGTCATGTGCTTGGTCTTCTAGGCTTGTCTCTCTTTCTAGCAGCCCTCGGGGAAAAGGGCATCCCCTTCTTGATATCAGGTAATTTCTTAAGACTCTAAAATGAGCAGTGACAAGAAGTCAAAGATGGAAGCAACAGCTCTCCCTACTGAAAACTCAGCGGTTCTCCGTTGTTCTTAGATTTCAGTACAACCCCTTGCCAAGGCCTATACCTTTCCAGCGTCTCCCCCTCCCCCTGCCCCATTTGTTCACACCTCCAGTCATTCTGGCTTCCCATTTTTCCCTCTAACATATCAAGCATTCCTGCCTCAGGACCTTTGCACTTGCTGTTTGGAGGACTTCTCCCAGACCTTGGCAGGCTTGGTTCCTTCTGTTCTTTAATCTAAACCCAAATGCTGTTTCCACAGAGAGCCTCTGACCACCCATTCTAAATGCCCTCTATCCTACCTGTCATTGCTTATCTTATTACCTAGGTTTATTTTACTCTGAGCACTTGACACTATCAAAAAGTGATCTGCTGTGTTTATTTGTCGGCTTGTTTATTAACCGTCTCCCCTTCATTGGAATGGGAGAGATGAGAGACCTTGTTGTATCCCTGGCACCAGAACAGTTATTGCTATATTGCAGGCATGAAATTTACATAAATATTTGTTAAATGAATGAATAAATTAATTAATGGATACATGAATACAGGAAAATGTTCTAGGAGAGAAGGATCAGAGAGGGTGACTCAGTCACCAAGACAGTGATGGGCCTTCCATCCTCTTCTCAAGGACAGGGGCACCTGAGGCCAACTGGACCTGGAAGACTGGCACCACACCAGGTTTCTGCCTCCTTTTTCTGTCATCTATTATCTTAGGTCCAGTCTCCCCCCAACTTCTCCTACTTCTTTCCTCCCTCTCCCTCCACTATCATTACGCTGCAGTCATTAGAAGCCAGCAGATTCACACCCTCCTGTTGTCTTTTTCATAAAAGACTGTTAATGGAGTTAGTTTTCAGCAGGAGCACTGCAAACTGTTGTCAAAATTCTGTCTTGGCCACCCACATTCACATAATTAATCACACAGGAAACCAGAAAGAGGTGGCATGAGGGCTGGGGCCAGGCTGTGTGGGGGCCCTCTTCCAAGAGAGGAGTGTGGCACATCACACAGCTGCTGCCCACCAAGAGCCTGCAGTTGAGGCTGGAAACAAGACAACCCAAATGGAGCCACTACAGAGTAGTATAAGTCAGGATCTAATTACCACTGGAGGGTGGGAGGGGGCTCCTCCACCTTCCAGAGGTTGGTAATAAGTGGTTGGTATCAAAGGAAAGGAAATTAAATAGGAGGGTAGAGGCTAAGGTAGAAACAAGGTTAATGACAGCCTCTTTTTAAAATTATAAGGAAGCTGGCATTTATTGAGTAATGTATTAGCTCTCTATTGCTCTGTAACAAATTACCACAGACTTAGTGCCTTAAAACAACTTACATTTATATACTTTAAACATGTATACATTTAAACATTCATTTATACAGTTACAGCAACATACATTTCTACATTTGAAATGTTTATACATTTAAACATATGTTAATACAGTTTCCACGGACCAGGAGTCCAGTAACAGCTTTGCTGGGTACATCACTTGAGGTCTTGCAAGACTGCAATCAGGGTGTCAGCCAGAGTTGAGTTCTTACCTGGTGGCTCAATTGGGGAAGGATTCATTTCCTCACTTATGTGGCTGCTGCAGCATTCAGTTCCTTGTGGTTGTAGGACTGAGTGCTTCTGTTTTATGCTGGCTGTTGGTCTGAGGCTACCCTGTGCTAGAGAGTTCCTGCAGTTCCTTGCCATTCCTTGCCACATGGGCTTCTCAAACTTGGCTGCTGACTTCATCAAGCAGCAAGGAGAATCTCTAGAGCAAATGGCTAGCAAGATGGAGTATTATATATTATTACATAATCATAATCACAGAAGTGACATCCCACCTCCTTTATCAAATTCTGTTGGTTAGAAGAAAGTGACAGATTCAACCCACATTTAATGGGAGGGAATTATACAAGGTTATGAACACCAGGAAAGGGGAGAGGATATGGAACAGCCACTCCAGAGGATGTCTACCACTGTACTTTTTAGGTGTTCAAGACTGTGCACAATACTTTGCCATATGTTACTTCATTTAATTGCTAAAACAACCTGTAAGATAGGCATTATCCCATTGCACAGATGAGAACCTGAGGCTCAAAGGAATGATAACCTGCCCTAGGTCCTGCCAAGGTTGACATGGGAACCACCATCAAATTAACTTGCACAGGCTTTGAGACTAAAGAACCAGCATCCTTGTTGTAAGGAGCAAGGGCCTGAGGGAAGCAGGGAGAGGGTAGCAAGAGGAAGAGGGGGATATGCTCCCCGTCAAGACATGGCACGATCAAGAGAGGATGGGCACGGATTGCATTTTGAGAATGAAGGAAACCGAGAGCACTTATGTCTGATGATCTCTATTTTCTCAATGAAGCAGAAAATGAGGGCGTCTCCTGAGAGGGTGGAGGTTGGGCTGGAAGGGAAGCAGAGCCAAGTTGGAATAGCAGCTGTGGGGAATGGGAAATGGGAATTTTGCCAGCACACATACAAGGTTGTCAAGTGGAATGAGGCTGCTTCCTTCATGAAGCCTGCAGCGATGGGCCTGGTGGGTGACCCCGCTCCCTCCTTCAGCACTTTATGTATTCACTTTCATCACCATTCCTTATAGTGCTGTGATTTGTGCCCAAGTCCATCTTGCCCATCAGAAGGAAAGTTCTTACAGGGCAGGAGCTTAACAGTAGTCCGTGATGTCCCTCCCCATACCCAGAACAGAGTGTAGCAAATGAGAATCCCCTATAAATCACCTGATTCCAGACCCTGAATTTCTAAACCACTCCATTATATACCTCTCATCCCCTAAAGGCTCACACAATTCTAGAGCTGTTCAAAAATATGTATTTTTACTTTTGTTTTTTAAAGTAAAAGTTCAAATAGTGCAGTAGAGTAGAATGTGTACATCTTCCATCATTGAATGGGGTCCTAGGAGGTGGAGTCAGGGAGGACTATTGCATGCATAACCTGATGATAAAAAAGCAGCTTTGCATTTTAGCCCGATCTTTTTGATGTCAAGAAGTCAAAAGAACTATTTCAAAATATTCCATTTCAGCCTTTATTGATTAATATGAAATGTTGCCCGCAGTATATTGTTACCTGAAAAATCCAGTTACTGTACAGACACTTATAGCACAATTCCATTTATGTCAAATTATAGTCAAGTAGCAGAAAAACTAAGTCAAATCATCTTAGGTAAAAAATGAAACAGGCAGCTCATCTTCAATGAAAAGTTTAGAAGAATGCTCTGATGCCACAGGGACTCCACCATCTTGGCTCATTCTCAGGCTCTGTGAGATGGCAGAGGGCTATCAACAGGCCCCTGGGCTGCACTCTCCCCTAGACTCCTTACACAAATCCTGAGATCTGACTAGAACCATTTTGGGTCACATGCCCGTCACTGAGTTAATTACTGTAGTCAGGAAGATTCTGTCCTCTGAGTGAGCATCAGTCACCAAAGGGAGTCAGGGTGCTGTGACCAAGAGGAAGAATGGATGCCAGGTGGCTATAAGTTTGTATGTCATGCTTACATCCACTGAAAAATGACTGAATACTCCAAGCCTGGGAGCTAGTCAGAACTGCCCACTTCTTTTCTTTTTTCTTTTTGTAAAATCATAGACAAGCTCCTGACTAAGTGTTTTGTCATGTTTCTCCACTAGGACCTAAGATGGGAGCCTGAACTAAATAAACTCTAGGACTTCTGGTCCCAGCAGTCTGCTCAGTCTTGCCACCCTTCTCACCAGAGCCAGGCCTTGTGTTGCTGCACCTGATCCAAGTAGGGTCCTCCAACCTAATCACCACTATACCTCCATGACTGGAGATTCCCACCCACTGGCCCAAACCATATCATTTGGACACTGCTGCCAGCATCTCTTAAAGCCAGCTCCTCCCCTCTCCTCCTCTCCCTTCCCCTCCTTAGGATCAGTTTCCCTGCTCCACTCTTCCTCCATTTGGCCACTCACTTCTCCAAAGCAGTAGCTACACTCCTCTAACACCACACATGAGACCAGGGACAGGCAATACAGTTGAATGGCATTTTATTTTTTCCAGTTGTATCCATCAGCTTTTGACTTACACAGAATTCCCTCTGTGCTGGTTCCTAGCCAACATTTGGCACTTCTTTCTAGCTCTGCGATGTTTATGGTAGGCCATGAGTTCTTCTTGGTACTTAGCTCTCAGGACAGCTGCTCTCTGTTTATACGACTGCTTCTCCATGTCCATCGTTGAAGACCACATCTTCCCTGTGGCCTTGGCCACCTCCACCACTGACCAATTTGGGTGCTCCCCCTTCAGCTGGGCATAGTGGTCTTGGCAGAAGAGTAGAAAGGACGATGGAGGCCGTCTGGGTGCCTGGGGGTCCCGCTTTCTCCGTTTCTTCTTCTTGCCCATGTAATTCATCATTTCTTCCTGGTATCGGACTTTGTCGAGCTTGGCTAGGACTTCATATTTGGCCTTTTCATGCTTTGGGATGGATCTCCATTTTTCTGAACACTTTCTAGAGAACTCTTTAAAGTCAATGTAGGTATTTGGCTGCTGTTCCTTAAATTTGTTTCTGTAATTCAGAAAAAAGTGGATGTAAGAAGAGACATTTGCCTTGGGCCTTGGCTGGATTTCTTTTCCCATGTTCATGAGGTCATTTTTTTCTGGATGCAGTAACTTAGACAGCAGACTGTTGTCCTCGCACTCGAGGAGCAATCTAGAAGGTGCTCTACTTGTGGTGAATTTTTCTCTCTGCAAGAACTGTAGTTAGGAGTCAACCTTTTCAGTAGTGGTGGCATTGTGTGGTCAGAGGAAGGAAATTGTGACATCATCCACAAGTTGGCCAATCCAGTGGCCAACACCTGTGTGTATTTGCATACAGATACTCTTATTGGTTGGTTGCTTGAGGTCAATTTTTGCCTTTCATGAGAGATGATGGTTCATCCACAGAAGGCCATGAAGCACCTTTTCCCCTCTGGGAAATAGCTCTCCTTGGCTTCCTAGAGGCAGTGGGTTTTTCTCAGCTCTGGGGGCTTTAAATCTTTCAGGTGTAGTAACAAGCCATGGGGTCTGCCTTCCTCACTATAGGATTGTCAGGATGCCGCATCATCCCTTCCAAAGACAGGCTGGAAATAATGAACACGAGGAGGCGGCTGGCTCCAGGGCTGTCATGATAAAATGTGAAGTCTTTCTGTTTGCCTTGAACAGTGGCAGCTCATGCCATACAAAGGGTTTAGTAGTAACTCTAAAAGTAATCAGGTATGACAGCTGCAACTTGATTCCTGTCAGGACAAAGTTGTCTAATTTAAAACCAGAGCACTTGGGCTATGAGTCTGAACTCTTCATTTCTCTGTAGAAATTTGAGGAGAAAGAGAGATGAGAACTTTGAGATTTTGTTAATTACACTTGAGTTCATGAAAATGAGATTGAATTCTTAGCACATGAGGAGACCTTCCCACTCTCATGGGAAGGGTCCCGGTTTCTGAGGGTTAAAGCACAAAACTATAAACAGCTACAAACTAGTTGGCTTCTAGCTTTTTGTAGAAGTTGTTGCAAATATTCCACTAGTCTTCCAACTGGAAGGAAAAGAAAAGAAAAGAAAAATGTTTATTTGGCCTTCAGATACTACAAGGTTCTTGCTTATATGGCACTGGATTTAACATAACTTAGTGGTTGGTGATAACTTCAAGTTTATAGGACTAGGAAACTGAGTTTCATGAACATAAAAAGTAACATGTTCATGGTCAAACAACTGCTAACATGTTGAATTGCAGGCTTTGAGCCCCGATTGCCTGACTTAAGCCTATGCTTCATTCTGCCTACATAGAACTGTTTCCTGGGTGGGGCCAAGGGTTCATATGTGTCATCTCAGCAACTGAGCCCAACAAGGAAACTTGCCTAAGACTAGACCACATTTTGATTTTTTTGCCAATTCTATTCCCAGGCCTCTAAGTCTGACTTCAACTTTTACCTTCTGTGAAAGAAATATGGAAACGGATTAGTGTCTCCAATCCTGAATTCTAGCCCCACCTCTGCTATGAGGTGGCTGGGCAGTCTAAGCCATCCTCTTCCTCCTAGTGAAACTGTAATTTCTCATAAATTGAGCATTTTAGACTAGTCAGAGAAGCCCCTCCAGTTAACAAGCTGAAGTTCTGTAGCTAGATTTGGGGGGCCTATAAGACATCAGATGCTGATCAAGAAAGTCTTGGCTAGTAGGGGAGTCTGGCAATGGGGACAAATTACTCTAGCCTAGGTAGCTTTTCTCACTCTGGGTCTTTCTCCCAAGGGGTCAGAGGTTGGCTTCCTGTTTTGTTGGACATGAGCTGGGTTGCAGAGATGAATGGAACACAACTCCTTCCTGAGATCAAAAGATGGGGCATGAGGAAGAACTTTAACTAAGTCTACACTTATTAATCAGACTGGCTCAGGTACCCCCCCGCATACACACATACACACACAAGCACGCACGCACACACAGCAGCTTATCTGCCTCTGTCCATAACCTTCTGCCCTTCCCAGATGATAAGATTCAGGAAGATTAACCCTGTGATAACCATCCAGAGGCAAGCAGATACAGGAAGAGAAGGCAGTTAAAGGTAAATGCTATGTCAACCTTTTGGTGTTTGGGTCAAACTCCCAACTTTGAAGAAGAAGCAGGGGAATTCCTTGTTTAGGGGAGCTTATTCCTAAACCTGGCTTTCTGAGCCAGTACTGTATGCTGGGTATCTAAGGTTTGCCCTTCCAGATCCTTCCTCCAGCTTTCTCTTTTCAACCTTCTCTGACTGGGAAGCTGACCTGTATGGGCCATATCAATGAGTCCCACATCCTCTGGCTTCCATTTCTGTTTGTCCACTGGGGACCCTCAGCAGGAGATCAAGGATGGAAGAAGGTAAGATGGAGCGTTTATTCTCCTGGCTCCCTCCCTGCAGGGTCACTTGGCTCTTTGTCCCTGGACTAAAGGCCACTGCTTCTCTTGAGGTATCCTCTCTCTAAATGACCTTCTCCTTCTAGGTTCAGACATTGCTCCATCTAGGTTCAGACATTGCTCCCCTTCCCCTCCTGGCTCAGGTGGTAAGATCTCTGCTTTTATTAGCCTTTGAATTCTATGCTGCTTTCCTATAATCTGTGACCTTGCTACACTCTGCCCTCACCTTTGTCAATAGTCTTTTTATTAAACACTCCTTGAATTATACTAATTTGAGCAGCCATCTGTTTCCTGCTGGAACCCTGACCAAAGTACCATTTTCCAGCCTTCCATCATGTAGGCATCAGTTCAAAGGAGAAGGGTAATGAGCTTCTGGAGACCCAGAAGTCACACAACCTAGAGTGGTCTGCAGAGACAAGCATGCCCAGGAGGACAGTACACGACAAGACCACATGCCTAGAGGAGGCATCTAATCTTCCTTGGGTTATGAGATGACCTCTAGCAGGGTGTTGGTTGAGAGGGCCAGATAGGAAATATGTTAGTCTTTATGGATCACAGAGTTTCTGTTGCAAGAACCCAACTCTTCCATTGTAGCTCAAAAGTAGCCATAGACAATACGTCAATGAATGCCTGTGGCTAGGTTCTAATTCCAATATATTTACAAAAACAGGCCATAGGCTGGGGGTCATAAATCGCTGACTCATGGTCTAGAGATGTGAGTACAGTATTTTCATACATTTCAATTGCAGTCTACAATAAAAAATACATTTTACATCATTACTCATTTATACACATACATATGTAGCATTTATATAATGTTTAATACAGCCTCTGTTCTAAGCACTTTACGTATGGGGTGCCAAAAAATGTATACATATTTTAAGAGATGTTATCTATGTATTATTTTTCAAAGTTGAATTAAATTATGGTAGCATTGTGTAGTATGATATTCACTCAACCGTGCATCTGCCATTTTCTGTGACTGCCCTGCCTGTTGCATGGTGACACTAGTATTCATTTGATTAATGCCATCTTTTGAGAAAACATCATATTTAAGTGTATATACGGGTTTTTTTAGCATCCCGTATGTCAATTCATTCAATCCTCATAACAATCCTACAGGGGGTGTTTTCTTTTTATTCCCCATTGCAAGGATAGAGGTAGAAAAATACAGAAAGGTTAGAGATAAAAAGTGTCGTGTGTGTGTGACATACTCTTCTATTGTTATAGTTGCCTCTACTTTATTTTGTGTTTTAAAATGCAGCCCACAGACTGATACCCTGACCCACTGATGGATCACACTCCATGGATTGATTTGAAAAAATACTATCAGGCAGGCTGGAAGAGAGGTCCCACCTTGGAGACTGTGAGATCCTCTTTACTTGGTGGCAATAGCATGACATGGAAAGATTGTGGCCTTTGGAGCCAGACACATTTAAGTTCAAATTCCAGCTTCGCCATTCACTAGCTAGGTAACATTGGGCAAGTGTAGCTCATTACAACTACAACCACGAAAAGTAGTGAGGTGATAATAAAGCCATGAGGATTAACCAAATTGAAATAATGGGAACAGAAACAGCTGGCGCTCTCCCTCCCTGACAGCATGGGCTGGACTTAGCAAATCAGTACTAATGAATAGAACATGGAAAAGGACAAATAGTATCTTTATAGTGAAGAAAACTGGCAACCAATTGAGAAAATGTTACCAGTAACAGGTCGTGTTGATCTCACACCTCCCTTTTTATGATGCCATAATGAGAACCTCTCATTGGCATTCTTCCCAAAAAGCCACAGCCCAGGTCTACTCATGAGAAAACACTGAACAAACCCAAATCAAGGGGCATTCTACAAAATACTTGATCAGTACTCTTCAACCATGTCAAGGTCTTGAAAACCTAAGGAAAGTCTAAGAAAGTGACAAAGATTGGAAGAAACTAAAGAGATATGACTACTAAATGCAATGAGAGATGCTAAATCGAATCCTTGGACTCGAAAAAAGGGCAGAGTGGGAAACTGGGGAGATCTGAATAAAGTGCTTCATTTAGTTAACAGTATTTTACCACTGCTGAGTTCTTAGTTTTGATGCATGGACCATGATTATGTAAGATGCTAGCATTTGGAAAGCTGGGTGAGGGCTCTACAGAACATTGTTGTACCATCTATGCAACTCTATTCTGTTTGTTGTTGTTGTTGTTGTTGTTGTTTTTTGAGTTGGGAGTCTCTGTCACTCAGGCTGGAATGCAATGGCATGATCACAGCTTACCGCAACCTCAATGTCCTGGGCTCAGGTGATTCTTCTGCCTCAGCCTCCTGTATCTGGGACCACAGGCACATGCCGCCATGCCCAGCTAATGTTTTTTTTGTAGAGATGAGGCCTCCCTGTATTACTTAGGCTGGTCTCAAACTCCTGGGCTCAAGCAATCTTCCTGCCTTGGCCTTCCAAAGTGCTGAGATCAGAGGCGTGAGCTACCACACTCGGCTTCTATTCTTATTTCAAAATAAAAAGTTTTTAAAAAAACATCTTGGACAACCCGCCCGGGTCCCTTCCCAATGTGGGAGCTTTTCTGTCCTCTCAATAAATCCTTTCTCAGAAAAGAAAATCTTCCCAGCCCACAGCAATGTGCATCAGGTCTGGGACACCTGCTCTTAGTCCGTCACCTCCAAGAATCACAGGACCAGATTTTACCCTCAATTGCAGCAGCATATGCTCCTGGTATATCTCTGTCAACCTGGCAATATGTTTCTCAGACATTGGGGCATGCTGGAATCATCTAAGCTTTTAAAAATCCCAGTGCTCAGGCCACAACAAGAGCAAAACTACCTGGCAGAGGCATTTATTTGATAGATGCTTTGAAACTTCCTCTGTCCCCCTCCTGCCTCTTTTTCTGTGGAGTGGGACTCATGGGTTGTATTTGCCCTCTGAGCAAGGTGTCTGTGGTAGGCAGATTAATGACTCTCCAAGAGCATCCTAAACCCTGAAACCTGTGAACTTGTTACCTTACTTGGCAAAGGAGACTTCGTAGATGAGATTACTCAAAGGATTTTCAGATGGGGAGATTATCCTGGATTATCCGGATGGACCTGATCTAATCACACAGTCCTTATAAGTGGAGGGCAGGAGTGTCAGAGTCAGAGGTGACGTGATGACAGAAGCAGACAATCAGAGACAGAGAGAAATTTGAAGATGCTACACTGCCGGCTTTGAAGATTGAGAAAGAGGCCACAAGCCAAGAAATGCAAGCGGCCACTAGAGGCTGGAAAAGGCAAGCAAAAAGATGCTTCCCAGAGCCCCCAGAGGGGTGCAACCCTCCTGACACCTTGATCTTGTCCCACTGAAACCCACTGTAGACTTCTTACCTTCAGGATTGTAAGATAGTAAGTTTGTTTTCTTGAAGCTATGAAATTTACAGTTATGTGTTAAAGCAGCAATGGGAAACTAACAGATTAGCTTTCTTATCCAGCTGGTGGTCTGTAACTTTTCCTGCACCGCTGTTAACCCCTCTAGAGTTAATAAAGATAAAATAATTAAAGATGAAATGTTTAAATCCCCACATATTAGATTAGTTGAGGGGAGAGCATATGATCTATGTGATACTATACATTCTTCTTCACTGACTTGCTGACTCATTAAGTCACTAATTCACTCATTCGTTTACCAATTAATTCACTCTCATGCTCTCTCAGTGTATTCAGTTGCTGATGTACACACGCATACATCTCCATAAATAGTTGTTGAGTTGCAGAAGCAACATGGCTGCTTTGATGGCCAGTGGTGAGCAGAATTTGGGGTACAGATATGTCTTGGGAAGGAGGGGTAATCAAGGGCAGCATCTGAACTCTTCAGGCAGGAGGGGAAAGGCCAGGCCACGGACAGCCAACAAGGCTTCTTTAGCACTGACCTCATGCCGGGAACTGTTATCCAATCAGAAGTGACCAAGATATTTTAATAAAAATGATGATCATGCCATAGTTACCTCATCTGTGGAAGACTGAGAGTGAGATTAATTTGTCCAAGGCCACACAGCAATGGGCGGCAGAACCAGGCTTCAAACTCAGGCTTGTTTGACTCCCCAGTTCATGCGTTTAGCCTCTGCTGGTAGTTCAGGAACTCCCTTGGCTGGGTTCAGGGAAAGGAAGGAACTGGGAAGGAGCAAGGCCAAATGCCTCAGGAGGAAAGAAGGTAGAAGGATAATAAGTTGTCTAGATCTTGACATTTAAAGGAATGCAGGTGAGTCTTTTCTAATCTGGGCTGATCCTCATTCCAGACAGAGCTAGTCAATTTATCTCCAGGTCATGGGATGTTCTGAATTCAAAAGGTCAACTGTTCAGGATGGCACACAGGACTTCAGTATCTGAAGGTACTCACAGAGCCTGGGTCCACTCTCGAGGGTAGAGGCTGGTTGAAGCTGGGTGAAGTATCAGCACCCAGCTCAATGAACAGATGAGCAGGAAATGGGCCAGATGATTGGGCACAAGAATGGGATCAGCATGGTATGGGACAGGCATGCATGGCTACCTCCAACAGGATGTGGGACAGATCTAGAACAAGACTGACCCTGGGGGATGCCCTGCACAGTGATCTGTGAATTCCCCTCACAGGACTTAACAAACACATCCCTTACACCACACAGCCGGAGAGTGGCCCTGATGATTCAGTGCAATCCCTGACTCTTTCACCCACAGTCAACATCTTTTGTCTTGTCTGCCTACACTCCTCCCTTCTTGTGAGCCATTCCTTCTCTTGGAGATCTGTCCCCAAACTAGTCAAGGGGCTCTAGAGGGGACCATATCCTTGGCCCCAAGAGTGAGCACATCCCCCAGCTGAACTAATCAGAGGCCTCCCATGGGCTTTGTTGAATTAGAACCAAGGGAAGAGATCTTCATCTTCTCTCTGGTGAAGAAAGTGAGAGGTTGAATCAGGGGGCTACTAAGAGTGGCCTTGCTTCCAGCCTCAAACAACCGCCATGTTCAGTAGGGAGCCAGAAGACAGAGATGGGACACAGAGAGTAGGGTTCTGTGGCATCCGTGTTTCTGATTCTGGTTATCCTTGAAGCCAGCTACAACCCCACTCTTCCTATGGTTTGGCTACAGCAGCCAATCATTCCTTTTCTAGGCTGTTGTGATCTGGATTTCTGGTGCTTGAAACTAAAAGTATCAGATATTTACCCAGTGGGATGGAGGTGAGCCATATGAGAACACAGGAACTCTCCTCTCTCCCATTTCTTGATGCTTTTTGGACACTTGCTATGTGCCAGGCAGTTTGCCGAGAGCTTTTGTATGCATCATCTCACTTAAACCTTTAACAACAAGTGGGTGCTATTGTTATCCTTATTAGATAGAAAAACTGAGGCCCAAAGCAGGTCAGATAATTGCCCAAAGTGAGACAGCTAGCAAGTTTCAAGATGAGACTTGAACCCTGGCAGTATCCTCTAGGGCCCAAGTGCTAAATTGCTACCTCAAATTGCTTTCTACTTATTAAATGTTAGTCCCTTTGCCCACAAGTTTCCCTTGCTACACTGAGACATGGTGTAGTCAAGAATTGTAACTGTTGTGTCTTGATGACTTTGTGGGAGCTTTGTGAATATCACTGCCTCACCTTTAATCCTCACAATTGCACTATGAGATATAAACTGGGAAAGGGGCTCAGAGAGGTGTAGCCATCTCCCCAAGATCACATGGAGGCAGGATCAGAATTCAGCTCTGTGGAACTCTAGGCCACTGCTCATTGCTCACTGGGTCCCAGTTTGCCCAAGATATTTAGCCTATCCATTCTTCAGCCACCGGGAGGCTCCTTTACCCCGGCATCAGAGCTGCTGACCTCAGGCAGGACTGGCTAGCTGCCTCCTGAAGGGACAGGGAGCATCGATGATGCTTAGACCTCGATTGGCCATCAAGTGGCAACACACACAGCCATGGGCAACTCTTTGACAAGCCATCTGCCATTATTCCTCTGGATAAGAAGTAATATCCAAAGGTAAGCTCCAGAGGCCTCTGCAAGGCAATCAGTGCCACTCTCCATGGCAGGGAGCAGCCTTCTTCGAGTCATGTCTGCCAGTAATGGACAGAAGATGGGCTAGGCTGAGGAAGCAGAAGCTGGGGGACACCAGGCTGGAGTAGCCCGAGGGAAAGAGGGAGGGTGATGGCCAAGAGTGCTGGCTACTCTGGGTGCCATAGGATGCTCTGTCCTTTCACCCCTGCACTGTTCTGTCTCCAGAGTGGGTGCCTCATTTCCCTGGGAAAAACCAAGCCAGGCTGCTCTAGGGTCTGCTTAATCCTTGTGTCCTTCAGAGGGTCAAGGCACTGATAAGATCCCACCCGCTCTTCTCATTCCCAAGCAAGGGAGGAAAATATCTTACATTTGTGAGACATCTACTGAGTGTCAGGCACAGTCTTGGACACTGTATGCATAAGCACAGCCTTTCACAGGAATCCCTTTGCACAGATGAGGAAACTGAGGCTCAGCGAAGCTATGTCACATGCCCGCATTCATACAATTAGGAAACATTGGAGCATGAATTCAAATACACGACTGTCTGGTTTCAGATGCCTGACCCATAACTCTTAAACTTCTTAAACCTATTGTCTCTGTAGGGAACCTAACAGGTGATGAACCAGATGGGTGGCATCTCCACTTAGGCAGAGACCTTAACCAGGAAGGGGAAGAGGTCTGAGTAGAATGGGTATGCCATGCTCGCCAGGCTCTCAAGGCCTGTACCCTGTTTCTGGGCCAACCTTATGGGGGTAGGCTTTAACATCCTACAGGCTGTCATCTTGAAGCTCAGATTTAACTTGCTAGGGCTGGGGACAGGGGACAGCCAGTCAAGGGCCCAACAGCTGGTCAGGATAGAAACTGCTCTTAGATGCTGTCATAGTCAGGACCTGGAGGAAGACAAATGTACAAGGTGCAGGACATTGTATAAGAGTGATGGGGGCAGAGTGAAAAGGCAGCAACAGAAGTGAGAAGCGGAAGAAATGTTGCTGGGACACCCTTTCCCAACTCTTCCCTGGAGAGCCAAACCTGTGGGGCCTTATTTTCATCAAATTAGTGCTCAGCCCTTGTCTTTGCCAAGTTACCTCAAATCCAGGCTATAGGAGCCCCATCAGCTGATTGATCCAGCTTGTGTCACTTGTCCACCATGATCCAATCAGCTGTGGCTTGCAGGTCACATGATGCACACGGCTGCCCCTTTCAGAAACTGTGGGTTGAAGGAGAGAGACTGATCTCCAAAAGCTTCTAGTGCTCAGAAAAAGAGGAACTGCCTCATTTAGACATGAAGATAGAAAAGGAGATAGTTGGGCACCACAGAAAGCTTTCTGGAATTCACCACAAGTCCCCTCACTGAGAGCTTGGCACCCAGCATGAATCTCCATCATCAGACCCAACCCCTGTTCTGTCACTTTGGCATAAGGGGTGCATCCTCTCCCTAGAGGCAGGAAACATTTCACCCATCAGCCCTGCCTACTTAGTGGCTGAGCTGGGAGTGGAAGGAAACTGACACCCCAAGCTGCCTCCAAGACCTTCTCAATGTGCGACTACCCAATGTGCAGCACCCAGGCTGTCAGTAATGAAGCCCTCATTCCAATGGCAAACACATCCAGGAGTTCTGCCCCTCAATAATCCCAGGCTCAGACACATGTCCTCCAGAGGGCCGTGCATCTGGAGGAAAAACATTTACCTGATGTGGTTTGTGTGGGTTCCCTGGAGCTAACAATTAGCTGAGCAGGAAAGAGCTCTGATAATTTGTTGAGTTTATTGAGTTGCTTCTGGGAAAGAAGGAACATTTGCCCACACTGATTACCAGACCCTATTCTTGCTGCTTTGGGGATGGGTAGCATAGAAAGAGTCCCACAGGAAGATTCCAGCAGCTGCTAAGTGAAGGGGGAGTGGTACACAGCCAGAGCTGAGGGCCTAGGAGTAAGGAAACATGTCTTCCTGACAGGAGTGGTTAGTGGAAACCTGGGTGAAGCCAGCATGGTTAGAGACCCTTTCTATGGTCCCCTGGCTCACCTGCTCACTGCATCTTCTTCTGCTTTTCCACGCACGCTCCCTCTGCTTTTACCAGTAGGCTCTCAGTTGTTCATTTATTCAATCAATCATTCCTTCTTCCACTGGGTAATACTTACTGAGCCCTTTCCTGTGTCAGGTGCTTTGCAAGGTGCTGAGGAAAGAATTGTGAACAAGAAACAACTCCTGTTTTCAGGGAGCTCACAGTTCAGCAGTGCATGGTGAGACAAGTACTGTGGTAGGACATGTGCAGGGAGCCCAGGGGGACCTGGGAGAAAACAACCAGACAGGTCGCCTGGAGCAAGGGCTGATACGCCTGCAGGATGGGTAGGAAGCAGTGAGGAAAGGAATGGGGGGGACCAAGATTGGCAGGGAGGTGAGTTTGGCCAGGAGCTATGTACTAGATTGTTGGAAACATTCAGAACAGACTGTAACCAGCTATTTGTCCAGAATGGGATTCACACATAGCTGGGAAACAGACTTAGAAGATATAAATAATGAAAGTGCCCTTCACTCATCTCCACCAAAGCAGCTCCCTGGGTCATCTGGCACCCCATGGCCTCAGTAGACCCAGGCTGCCTCCACCCCCACCCTTGACACTGGTACCCTTCTTCCACTGAGTCTTGCACTTTCTGAAATTTGATTGGGTTTGTTGCCAAGTCTCCCAATGCCAGTCATACTTGTTATTGTAATTATGTGATTTAGATTAAATATCACATAAACTGATGAAATATGAGTGTGAAAGGAAATACAGTTGCATCTATGGAAACTAAATGGAATGCTTTGGAATGACTCCACAAAGGAGAGTCTCTACAAAGAGTTGCTTACTAAATATTAGGTGTGAGTGGCTGAGACAGCTGCTCCCTGCTGGGTAAGTTATGTGGGGACAAGGAGCATGGGGCACAGCTTCCCTAGTGCCTCACACAGTACCTGGCACATAGTAGATGCTCAATCAATATTTGTTGGCTGGGTGATCTGTAGCAAGATTGGAAATGGTGACTGATACCCTGTGGTTGTAGTTTACATAAGATAGACAATGTGGAGAGCAAACTTGTGGTCAAAGGAAGGGCCTTGATCCTGCATTAAACTGATTGGCAAATAAATGCCTGCTTAAGTATTTTACATTATGATGAAATGTTGAAGCTATGTGTGTGTCCTTTTATAATTCTTTGCATAGAAATTAAAATTTAATTTACCAACCAAGTACATCATCTGTGAGGCTTCTATGATAAGGGTCAACAAACTTTTTTCTGTAAAGAGTCCGAAAATAAATATTTTTGGCCTTGCAAGCCATCATCTCTGGCACAAGCATTCAGCTCTGTTGTAATGTTGAAGCAGCCAAACAATATGAAAATAAATAAATGGGCATGGCTGTGATTTAGGGAAAATTTATTGCAAAGCAGGCAGCAAGCCATAGTTTGCCATCCCTATGCTAGAGAACCGACTTGTCCTGTGTGCCAGGCACTGTGCTGTGTTGCTGGAGACACTGAGACAGAGAAGATTCCATCCCAGCTCCCATGGAGTTTGCCTTTTAACTGGAGAGATGGTCAGATCAAAAGATGACTACAGTTGGATATGCCCAGGACAATGACAGGGGCAGGTTCCTGCTGCAAAGGGGACACATGGGGACAGGGAGAGGGGGAGATGGCGAAAGGAAGCATTGGGCTAGGCTTATAGAATCAGTGATATTTTCCCAGGGAGTCAGGTAGGGCAAGAGGCAAGGGCATTCCAGGTAGAGGGAACAGCATATGCAAAGGCGTGGAGATATGAAATACTCCCCACATGTCAGGATGCGTAAACCACTCTGTGGAGCTGGAACTCAAAGTGCATGTCACGGCAGCAGAAGAACATTGAAAAGTTTGGACTTTATTCCGGAGCCAGTGGGTTCACCCTTCACTGTTGGGTTTTCAGCAAAGCAGGGACCAGGTTAAATCTCCCCATGGAGTCTGGAAGATGGATGAAGGCAGAGGGCAAGTCAGAAGGCTGTGTTCATATCCCAGGTGAGAAATGGTGAGGTCATGAGGTGGAGAAGACTAGGGCACAGTTGACTGTGGGAGCAAAGGAGGGAGGAGTTGAGGATGGTGCCTGGATTGAGTGACTGGGAGGATATGCAGAAGAAGGGGAGAAGGTACGGTGAAGAGCATGAATGATTTGGGGGAAGCTTTGGTCTGTTCAGAGCACGGTAACCAACCTGTACTGTATAGCTGGGAGTTGAATCTCTACAGACCAATCCTGGGAACTGCTGGGAAGAAAGCCTTTCAAGGCCAAGGGGTCTCTTCTCAAAGATAGGGCTGGAGACTGGAGGGACTCATCTCCAAAAGAGACCTGCATTTGTCCCCAGCATCCGCCTGGTTCCTGGTGAATGTATTACCTCATGGGACTTGGAAAAAGCAAGTGTCCTAGGAATTTGGCTGAAGGAAAACTGATTACAGAAAGTCTTGTGGTGAGGCTGGGTGCTAAGGCTGAGTCAACAAAGGCTTGCTTCAGGGATGAGAAGTAGCTTAGAATAGGGTGAGCAAGAATTGGCCTCCAACAGGGGCCTCGGGCCATTTGCCCACCTTTGACCAAGACATTTTCCCTGGTTGTGTCATAATGTCCTCTCCATCCCTCAGGGAGGAGAGCGGACAGCAGGTGGGGAGGGAGGAGGGCTTGGGAGCGGGGTGAGGTGGTGAGCACTTCATCTATTTCACATTCTCCTCCTCAGCCTTGAAGATGGGGGGATGGGTCATATTTGCTACTGGCATGCTGCACCTCTGAATCAGGCCCGGGCCATGTGCATAGCTTAGTTAAAAGATAATGCCCACAGGAGGTGCTCTGGGAACATAGAGGCTAGATACTGTTGAGAAGTTGAAGCCATGCAGGGAAGAAGACACTGCAGCTGGATCTTACAGATGACAGGCTTCAGAGACTCCCCATGTCTAGGGAGCCACAGAGGGAGTGGCCCCTACTGGCAAGACAGTGCCTTGCACACGGCATGTGCTTAGTGAGTGCATGAATGAATGTTCTGAAGATGTCCATTTTCAGGATGCTGGGATTTAAACCAAGCTCTCCTAACACTCCTCCCCCTCAACTTACAACTAGGCAGCAATCCTTACAGTCACTGCTGTCATCTGGGGGGGGTGTCTCTCAGCTCCCCAAAATCCTGCCTGCACAAGATGCTTCTTAAGAAGAAATGCTTTCCACGATGTCTGCTCTGAGCACTCCTATTACCAAGAGAAGGGCTCAGAGCTTCCTGCACAGGAACTCAAAGCTACTTTTTCTATAATCAACTACATGCATTCAAGGGAGTGATTTTTTTTTCTCCTCAAGCCAGATTCCATTAATGAAGCCCCATTTAACAGAAGTCAATTTACCAAAAAGAAAAAAAATGGAGTGTAATTGCTTAAATACATTTTATGTTGTACTGCAATAGCAATTTTCTGGGCAAACTTGGAATTCCCCAGGCCCCCCATAGTGAAGTTAATGTGGACAGAAAGGTTTGAAGGGGAGAATCTCTCTTTGTGTTACTCTCCTTTAATTATGATTCTAAGAGGGAACAAAATTAAAGAGGATCCTGGGGGGAGGCGGGGGATGGAGGGGGAAAGGAACAGAATGGAATTCAGCCTAAACCGGGCCACTGCCTTCTCTTGCATGTGTATGTCAGTATAATGCAGTGACTGAGTACACAGGCTCTGAAATGGTATGGCCTGGACTTAAATCCCACCTCTGCCACTTAATAGCTATGTGACCATGAGCAAGTTTCTTTACCTCTCTGTGCAGTCAAGTGATGTAATGGGAAAGGGCAGTAAGAGCAGAAAGTGCAAAGGCAGAGAAGCACAAAAGAGCAGTGTGTGCCTCAGTACCTGCAAGCTTTTCTGTTTTACTGGAGAGCGGTGTGTGTGTGTGTGTGTGTTTGTGTGTGTGTGTGTGTGTGTGTGTGTGTGTGTGTGTGCCTGCACGCATGTGTGCCCTCAGGGTGAAAAGGCAGGCAGAAGTCACACCAGGAAGGCTTCACTAAGAAGGTGACATCTGATCAAAGTCTAGAAGCCAGGGACTGAGCCAAGTTGAGATCTGGGAGGAGAGCCAGCTTAGCAGGCAGAGGGACTGTCCAGTGCAAAGGCCCTGAGGCGGGAGCAGGCCTGCCCAGTTTTGAACAGCAGGGAGACCCATGTGGCTGGAGCACAAAGAACAAAGAGAAGGAGGCAGAAAAGGTGAAGGTGCACTGACTTTTTTAAGACCTTGGCAGCCACAGCAAGGATTGGAGTCATTTAATGTTTATTTTGTTTTGATTTGTTTTTAATTAACTCTATTATGGTATAATTTGCATAAAATAGAATTATCCATTTTATTTATTTATTTTAGAGATGAGGTTCCAGTATGTTACCCAGGCTGATCTTCAACTCCTAGTCTCAAGCAATCTACCCACCTTGGCCTCCCAAAGCACTGGGATCATAGGCATGAGCCACTATGTTCGGCTGTGAATTACCCACTTTAAACATATAGCTCTTTGGAGCATTGACGAATGCGTACATCTCATCTAATCAACATCTCATTCAAGATATAAAACATTTCCCTCACCCCTGAAGGTTCCATTGTACTCCCTCCCAGCCAGGCCAGCCTACCTTTGACTCTCACCCCCACCCCTGACAACAGCTAATCTATTTCCCTCCCTAGACCCTCTTCCAGAGTTACATGTGAATGGAATTGTTCAGTGTATACTCACAGTACAATTAGTCCCCTACATATGAACGAGTTCTGTTCCAAGAACATTCATAAATCTAATTTGTTTGCTAGTCCAACAAAGTTAGCTTAGATACCCAACTAACACAATCAACTATATAGTACTGTACCCTAATAGGTTTCTAATGCATTTCACACAAATAACATATAAAAAACAAATGTACAGTACTGTACAATAAAGTACACAAAAGTACAACCACTTGTAGAGGATGCACACATGTGACAATGTAAGCCAGACACATGAAATAATGCACATGATTGGACATGTGAATGCATATTCGCAACTTTGAAAGTTCACAACCTGAGGATTCCTATGTAAGGAACTTACGGTATATACTTTTTCAGGGCTCAGCATAATGCTTCTGAGAGTCTACCATGTTGTTGCACATATTGGTAGTTTTCTCCTTTTATTTGAGGGTTTTAAACAAGTCATGGTGCCATCACAGTGGCAGAGTTTGATGTGAGGATTCTGCCATGTAGGCCAATTCTTTGGTAGATGTCAAGAAAACTCTCAAATGCCCAACATTTGCCCAGAGAGGCAGGGGCAGAACAGAATAAAGATGCCTGGACAACAAAGGCCCAGAGAGCTTAAGCCTTGGAAACTAACAATGAACAGGATTTCTGGGAGAGGGTAAAGGTGTGGGAGGGATGGGAGGTGGGAGATGTCCCTCAGGGCCTCTCCAGACTGTACAAGCAGAGGTTAAAGCCATAAGTCTTCCCCTGATCTCACGGGCTGGGGAAGCTCTCTGACTCTGGTTCCAGTCTTGATGGGTAATCTCACCCTACCTCAGCACCCTCCCCTCGTTCCATCTTGCAAGAAGGAGTCTTTGGTTCTGAATTATTCAGGTAAATTCTCCCTATTTCTACTTTCCTTATGTAAATAGCCTCCAAGCTTTGTCATTGAGATAGAATTGAATTTGGCCTGGAGAAAAAAAAAACCCACAATACATTGTGGCTCCTTAGAAAACTTAAATGACTCAGTCTGTAATAAACTATTTTAAATGGGATCTGGTGAAATACAGTAATTGGTTTTTATAATAGTTCTTACCCTAGCAATATGGGTTATATTCCTAAAGTTGGTGTGTGTCAGCATTTTCATTACAGTAAGAATTCCGTTTTGCAGTATGTGAAGCTCCTTGCGTAGTTCTTTTGTTTCATACATATTTATGAAGACCCACTATGCTGGATCTCTTTCATTTGCACCTCAAGATCCTCTTCCTTGCTGCCTCCTCCCTGCTCCATGCCTGAGAAGACTTACCTGTGGGGCTGCATCAATATCCTCCCTTGCCCTCTGGCTTCCAACTGGGCTCAGTCTACAGGAGCATTAGCAGGAGAGGGAAGGAGGGGAAGAAGAGAGTGAATGCTGGGTATTCATTTTTTGCTTCTTGCAATGGAAGTAATGGAATTTTTACAAACTGGCTACAGCCCCACTGAAGATCTGGGTCTTGTATGGTGGCTTTTCCGATGCAGCTCCCTGTCTAGAAATAGCTATATAGGGTAGTGCCCCAGGACACTACCCACTCTTTGGTGGTTTCCCCACAGCTGCACTAACCTTTGTAAAGAGTAATTCATCAAACTCCTGGAATTATTCTTTTAAGACTGTGCCACCTGTTTGCTGCTGACATGCTACTTTGTACCAAGTATAATGCTAGGTGCTGGGAGCCAAGATGAAGAATAAAACAGCAGCTGCCATCATGGAGGGTTTGCTATGGCCAGGGACTGTGCTAATGTCTTTTTTGTGTATTATCTCATTTAATCCTTGCAACCCTTTGAGAGAGGAGTTATTATTACTCGCATTTTACAGATATGGTCACTGAGTCTTGGAGGCATTAGGTAATTTTCCTAAGACCACACAGTTGATCCCTCCAGAGCTCAAGTTTCTTCGCCACTAGACTACACTGCCCCTTTTAGGAGCTATCTTAGGGAGACACACCCCTAGACAACTGGATTATAATTTGAAGGGAAAGGCATCACAGAGGAAGGGAAAGGAAAGTTGTTTATTGAGCTAATATGTGCCATATCCTGAGATGGTCTTTGCCTGTAAGACTTCTTATTTAGTTCCACAAACTCATATGGCTGATATTCTCATTCTCAGAAAGGTTAAGTAACAGTTCCAAGTTCATACTGGTGAAATCTGGATCTGAACCCAAATCTGGGTGGCTTCAAAGCCAAGGAGACTAGGGAAGGCTTTCCCGGGAACGTGATACTTGAAGGGCTGCCCGAAGATATCTTGGGTGACATGAATGGTGCAGGAGAAAGGATCACAGATAGATACAGTCCAGGCAAAAAGACAAAGACCTAGAAAAAGAGAAAAACATGATGGAAGGCTTAGGAGATGCAAGTCGGGGATGCTTAACCAGCGTTGCTGGCCTAAAGGGACATTCCCCTCCTCTCAGCATCTGTGGGAAGCCCAGCAGTGGGACAAGGCCCTGGAGGAGCTGCCCAGTCCCTGGCCGCTGGAGTGCCTAGGGCAGCTCAGCCCTCCCTTCTGCTCCAGGGCTGTGCTAAAGCCCTCACATGCAAGGAAGTGGGGCATCTCCTGGATGCCCATGCCCCTGTCCCACCTGGCTCTGGTTTCTGATCCCACCTGCTTCCTGTCCCTACAGGTTCACCGGATCCAGCCTCCCAGCCCCTGTGATCAGCAGCAAGAACTGGCTGCGGCTGCACTTCACGTCCGATGGCAACCACCGGCAGCGCGGCTTCAGCGCCCAGTACCAAGGTAAGCGGGGTCCAGGACTGGGGGCTTCCTCAGTGGGTGGCAGATAACAGCTAGAGGACTCGTCCTGTCCCTTGACTGGGTCCAGTGTGGCTTCAGGGCATCCCTACCTCTCTTGTCTGTTGCTATTCGCAGACCAGTGGTCTACACATCTACATCTCTGCACCTACCCTGGTAAGAGTGACATCTCCCCAATTGTGTAGCCCCAATACCTGCTAAGAGCTAGGCACAGTACTGGCACTTGACAAGTAGCATGTCATTTAATCTTCATTATGACTTTGTGAAGAAAATACTGTCCCTTCCCACCCCATTTTTATGGACAAGGAAACTGAGGCTTAGAAAAATTGAGCCAATTTCCAAAGCCATGTGAGTGCCTACCTGCCTTTTTAATTTTTTAAAATTTATCCATATTCTTATTTTAGAGTTGTAGGGTACGTGTGAGGATGTACTACATAAGTAAATTCTGGTGAACTCTCTCTCCCCCGGTAGTGGACATAGTACCCAGTGTGTGGTTATGTGCCCCTTGTCCCCCATCCCCCCTCTCCCCATTTGCAGTACCCAAGGTCAACTGTTCTGCCTTTGTGCTCATGTACCCAGTGTTTACCCTGCTCATGAGCGAGAACATGTGAGTGCCTGTATTTTTGAGTCTAGAACCCACCCTCGTAACCACCCTCCATTAGCTAACCTCCATAGTCCACATTCCCACTCTTTTTCATTTTATCTAGAACATGAGTACTTTACAAACATAGGTAGAATCACTTTAGGGAGCATGGTAGCTTTGATGCTCGATCAGTGAAGAACTGTCAAGTGGCAGCAGATCAGACCAGGAATGGCAGGTGGAAATTGCAGGTAAGCAGATTTCTGCCGCAGTAATGAAGAACTTCCTAACCCCAAGAGCTGCCTCTATAAAGGAGTGAGTTAACCCAGAAGCGGGGAGCTCTCTGCAAATGGAGAAGATCCAAATATCCAGCGGACGGATAGGAGTGGATGAGGACACTCCTTTCCAACACTGGGTTTATTTGAAGTACTCAAAATTTACACCAACACCAACGGTTGGCCTCATGACTTGCTCATTAAGCCTTTAACTGTTACCACTCCTAAAGTGATGTTGGTTTTAATGGATTGACAGCAAACTTATACTGCACACCTAGGAAGTATAGGTCCCTGTTTGAAACCCTGGGGCTCTGCGACCAAGTGCCTCCTGGTCCACCTAGAGGTAACACGGGGCAGAGGTGAGGTCCCTAGGCCAGGCTGTGTGACTGGAAACCGGGATAAAAATCATGCCTGGAGGCAGAAGTGTTACCTTCAAAATCTGAACCTTTCACGAATGGTCTCACTTAGGCTTGGGTAGCCAGACGCATTTGAAATATCTAGAACGTGAACAAGAAACCACCTTGGCTTGACTAACTCAGCAAAGCCTTGCCTGAAAGCTTTCCTGGAAACTTTTTTTTCCACTGCTGAGGTGGGCTCTTTGTGTGAGCAGAATGACTGTATAAATCTTCCTGCTGTGTTTTTCCAAAGAGAAAGCAGAGATGAATGTAATCATTTTATTTGATTAAATAAGTGCTGGGTATTTCTGATATTTCAAATTACTGAGAACCCATTTGCCATTGTAATAGGTTAAGATCTGATGCCAGCAGTGGGCAGCAGGAACACAGATCCACCTGTCAATTGCAAACCTACTGCACACAAGGCCTTGTACTAGACACTGTGTGTGAATGACTGCACATAGTCCTCCCTACAGTGATATGTGTGTTTTTAATCCCATGTTTTCAGCTGGGGAGGCTGAGGCTCAAAGAGCATGTGTAACTAGCCCAGGGACACACAGCCTGTATGTGGTGAAGCTCAAATTCTTTCACAGGCCTCTGTAAGTTTTTCTGCCAAGTCCCAGGGCCTCCTCTCCTCCTCTTACTGTGCTTTGGGTGTTTTTCCTTTCCTATTGAATCAGTAGCTTTTAAACTTTGTTTTGTTCATCTCACCCCTCCTGTAAAAAATATATATTTATTAATCATAACCTACAATATACATACATCTATAGAAGGAAGGAAAATGTCACCAAGTGGTATTTACCCTTATTGAATATGATATACCCTAAAAATTCCTTTTTTATTATTTAATGCTAGTTGTAACCTCTAAATTAATTGGTTTCAGAAGTCTATAGCAGGGAACAACTCACAGTCAGAAAAATAGTTTTAGTTGTGAACTTCTTGAAAACAGGCCCTATCTCTTTCTCTCTCTCTCTTTCTCTCTCTCTCTCTCTCTCTCTCTCTCTCTCTCTCTCTCTCTCTCTCTCTCTCTCTCATCCTTAGCACAGCCCAGAACAGAGTTTTACATATTAGTAATGCTTGTCAGTGTTTATGGAGAACTTTTTAGACTTTAGACACTTGGCACTTATTACTTCATTCAATCCTCACAGTAATTGTGTGGAGTATGTACTATTATTAGTCCATTTTACAGATGAGGAAAGAGCCACAGAGAGGGCTCATAGCTGGCTCAGGTCTCATTAATAGTGTATTGCAGCTGGGCGGACTGGATGCCCAGCAAGATTAATTTGGGTCTGCATGCTTAATTCCTGTGATTGTGTTAATAAGTGATTCTTCCCTGAAACTCACTTTTTCCAGTGCTTTCCAGACTGCAGGTGCATAGTGAAAGAATCCACAGTGATCCTTTAGTAACTCAGTTGGTGATGCCATAAAGCAAGGTTTCTCATCCTCAGCACTACTGTATTGTGGCCTGGATAATTCTGTTGTGAAGGACTGTCTTGTGCATCATAGGATGTTGGCCTCTACCCACTAGTTGCTAGGTGCAGTGCAGGAGGAGGGACACAGAAACCGGTAACCGGTCTCACCAGTAACACCTGTCACCCACACACAGTCATGACAGTGAAGAAAAGCCTTCAGACATTGCCAAGTGTCCCCTGTGTGCACAAGCAACCCCAGTTGAGAACTATTGCTCTAAAGGAATGAAAATTTTGGAACCACTAAAGACTAACCTAAGTTCTGCCGTTGCAAGTAGAGTCTGAAACAGTAGCAGAGACAGATTTCAGTTTGGCATTCAGCAGGAGACAGAAGGCATCCTGAATGGTTTTAACAGAAGAGGGTTTAGTGAAGGGACAATGTACAGAGGTGAGGGTGGAATTAAAGGGACCCACAGGAATGGTGGGGTCCCCGGGGACTAAGCAGCAGGGTGGCCTTTACCACCACTAGGTGCTCAAAGGGGCCAGGGAAGGTGGTGGCAAGAGCTGGAGCCAAGAAGACCGTTGCCAACCCACAGTGCAGGAGGAGGGGCCAGGGGAGTCAGTTGACTGACCTCTCTCTTCCTCCCTCCCATCTGCTGTGCCTCCCATCTGCCAGCTCAACAGGAAGCCAGGAGCAGGGGAACAGAGGACCTGCTGTCTCCTACTCTGTGCCCTGGGAAGCTGATTGGCATTACCAGCAGGTTCCCTTATTCTCTAGCAGTCCAAGAGGTCAGTCTCCTGGGGCGCAGAACAGAGCAGAGAAGTCTGAGGGATGGACCTGGAAGGGCAGGGGAAGAATCATCAGCCTAGGATCAGCTTCACCCACACTGGGCTTTATGACATTTGTGTCTCAAGTGATCTGTGGCACTTCAGAGCTAATAATTACCAATCCCTAATTGTACTGATACATATTTTTTTCCCAGGGAAACAAAAGTAAATTTAAATAAAAAATAACCTACAACAAAACACATTTAATTTTTGTCTCCGTCCAATCAGAACTTAGGGATATTCACAGCAGACACAAGTTTAATACTGTTAGGTATCAGAAGGTCTGAGTTCTAGTTGAGCTCTGCCTTAGACTGACTGTGGGAAGGTGGGCCTCTGAGTTCCATTTCACAAGCATTTTCAGTGTGACATTACCATGTGACAGCAAAGGAAGATGAACACGACTAGGCCAATCTCCGCTCTCAAGGAGAACAGGTTAAAGAGAGGCACAGTCGTAAATCTGTAACTTCTGTACCGCATGATAAGCGCTGTAACGGAGGCCTGATTAAGACTTCCAGGGCTAGAGATAAAAGGGCAATTTGTTTTGCTAAGGGACTTAAGGAAAGCCAAAAAAAAAAAAAAAAAAGAGGCAGGGACTTAAATGTGGCTCTCAGAAACATACCAGACAGACACTAGGAAGAAGTGTGCCAGGTTAGGCAAAGGCACAAAAGAATGACGCTGCAAAGTCTAAGGAACCACAGGCATTTCCTTGTGTCTAAAGCAGGGGTACACGCGAGGTCCAGCCCTCCACCTGCTTGCAAGACCCTCCAGCAAAGAATGGGTTTTGCATTTTTAAACAGCCGAAGAAAAGAAATCAAGGAAAAAACTCTTTCATGACATATGAAAATTGTATGAAATTTAAATTGCAGTGTCCATAGATAAAGGTTTATTGGAACACAGTTGCACTCACTCGTTTGCAAGTCTATGGCTGCCTTAGCACTTCCAAGGTAGAGCTGAGCTGACTGAGATGGGTGATCACAGCCTTAACATATTTACTAACAGGCCCTTTACGGAAGAAATTTGCCAACTTGGAGACAAGTCTGTCACCTAGAGCAAAGACAGGCGGTAGAGGAATGGGGGAGCAGTAATCCCTCTGCCTTCAGGTGCAGAATGTTCCCAGTTCTTCCCAAGGTGTACACTGCTTTCTTGGTGTTTTTTTCTGAAACTGGAGAGTGGGGCAGGGGTCTAGTTGTGGAAAGCCTTGGTAAAATTGGACTTGATCCCATGCGTCATAGATGAGAGGTGAGCAGGAGTCTAACAAGAGGGGAGATGTGATCACAATCACATTTTTATTTTAGGAAGGTCTTGGTTCTAGAATCAAAACTGGGAGATAGCTAAGCATTTTGGAGAATTAGATGACGAGGACCAGCGTTTAAGCAGGAGCGGATATGGAGAGCAAGAGACAGACCAAAGAGTTAGTTCCTGGTAAACCACACTGGCTCGTGACTGGTAAGATTTGGTTGGAGTGGGAGGGGAAGGGGGTGAAGGAGATGAAAGTGCCATAAATGAATCTTAGGTTTCTAGCTTAAGTGGGCAAAAAAATAATAATAAAAATAAAAAAATTATATACGTGCACACACAAACCAGGGACGTCTGGGGCAGAGACAGAAGGGGAATGAACCTTGCTTGGTACACATTGATCTTGGGGTAGTACTGAGATTTCGGAGGTTGGGGACTATCTGGTAGGCAATCAACTATTCCATAGGTCTGTAGCTCAGGGAAGAGGGTTTGGGATGGAGACAGAGATGTGAAAAGTTTGAGCCAAATTAGAGGCTGAGACCACCTTTCTCTTCCCCATGTGTAGAACTCAAGAGGATAGGGCCAAAAGAGTGGGTTTCAAAATGGGTTCCTTGGAAGCCATCTCCCAACAGCTGGTATATAGGGACAGAGTGGGTGGGACTCCAGGTTTCCATCCATACTTCAACCTGAGCAGTTTCTCTTTGATCTGCAGTATTTTGTATCATGGGTATTTACCAAAGAGTTTGTTAAAATGGTAAGATCTTGTAGCTGGAACATTTGGCAACCACAGGACTTTAAAAGTTCCTTGAGCTTCCTTCCCCACTGAGGTTGTGTAATCAATCCCTCTGCCTTCAGGTGCGTAATGTTCCCAGTCCTTCTCAGGATGTACATTGCTTTCTTGGTGTTTTTTTCAAGACACAAAGAGTGGCGGCGAGAAGAGCCTTTCTTAATGCACACAGTGGCTGATCATCACAACTGGTGAGGGGCTCCCCCAGCAGGGAGAACAGCACCCTCATTAGTACCCTCCTCATCTGTAGAAAGGGACTATTATTCACCCCATAGGGCTACTGGAAATGAAAGGAGACCCTGGTAAAATACCTGGTGGTTGGGAGGTGCTCAGGAAATGGGACCCTCAACCCTCATATGCACCAAACACCTTAACTCCCTGCTATGATGGTGAAACCTTGTACAGTGAGAGAGAAAGAGCTGGGGCCTTTGCTCCTCCTCTGATGCCTGCCCTTTGCTGTCTACTCTGACCTGATGGTCATCTTCCGGTGCCTGTCCCTTGCTTCAACCAAATACCAACGTGGTGCTGCTGGCCCCCTCATTGCCTCTCTTGCCAAGTCTGCCCTGGTGACTGCGAGGTAGAAGATATTCCACAGTGAAAACCATTGGCTCCTCTGCCTTCTAGAAATCCTGCATTGAATTTCAATTGCCTGCAGATAAACTTATTCATTTGAAAACAATTTGCATTTACTGAGATGCTTGAGACTTTCTATAGTAACAAGCTGAAGCTTCTGATTTCCACTGAACAAGTTGTGTTCTTGCTTGTGACTTACCCTGCAGTCTCAGGCCAGAATGATAGAACCTCAGGCATCCTTTGGTCCTTTGACTTTTTGGTCCTATTCTTGTTGGCCTGCTAAGCTGCCATACTTTTTCTAGCCTCATTTCCAGGTTCTGGACCTCCAGTGGTCTCTACAAAAATTACATAGTTGTTGCTACCTGGTTCAGGAGTCCAAGTCCCACAAAGCTAAGCTTATAAGTTCAGTCAAAAGTGAGTCTGTCACTGACACATGAACACAAGATGTAGCACCCTTCACCTCACCAGCCTTCAAATGTAACCCACTCCTTCTGCCAGGAAATGAATTTAATGCACACATTCCAATAACAGTCATTCATCCATTCAGTCATCAAACTGTTATCGGGACGCTTCTGTGCGTCTGGCTCTGTGTCAGTCACAGGATGTAGTCACATGAGCTCATGGCACAGTAGCTAGGAGAACAAGACATGATGTTGCAGTGTGATAAGGACTTCAACAGGGGATCTGAAGAAAGTCTTAAGGAGGGCAATGACTTCTACCTGAGAGATGTAGACAGCCCCAGGAAGGTGGTAACATTCAAGTGGGGTCCTGGCTGCCTGACAGTAAGAGGTAGCCAGGCAGAGAAGGGGGAAAATAATGTTCCAAGTAGAGAGAACAGCACTGCAGAGACTGCACAGACCACTGAAATCAGTAAGCAATGGCTACAGTGATTCCCTTAAACATCTTTCCTCTAGCCTTTTTCTCTAGCTGAGTTCACTGGAGTTGTTAGTGACAAGCACTGCACACCCATTAATAATGGCAACATGCCACCCCCAACATAGCCTTCCATCTGCAGTGCTGGGTCCTTCTCTTTTTAGGAATTCCAGTGGCTAAAAGTTCTGCTGTGGTTACAAGTTCTGCTGTTCCACAGCAACAGCATCCAACAAAGCACTTCCTAAAACCTCAGATGGGTCGATGGTTATTTTTTCTGCCATATTAAAAAAAAAAAATCTCGGAGTATGGTGCATAACCAGCTTCTGAGGCGCTTTGCGTAATTTTCTCAGCTATCAGTGATCCTTCAACACCTGCATTCTTAGCAATGGTTATTGCCAGAATTTTGAGTGTTCTTTTAATTATTTCTATACTAATTTTTTATGCTTCATTAGCTGGAGCAGTGAATTCAAGGATGAAATACACCAAAACAAAGCACCCAGATGATATCTTTTTCAACAGCAGCTCCTGCAGCATTCCAGTGTGTCTAGGTTTATTTCTTTTCATTCTCTTCCACGTCACTTTTCCCATCAATCTTCAGCATAGCTACTCCATCTGAAGTTTTGCCAGATGTTCATCTAGTTTTCCTTCTTCATAGATGCTAATAGTAGCATCTAACTGCTCAATGATTTCTTACATATGTTTCTCAGTTTAAGTCTTGTCACCTTTTCCTTGCAAGATCATGGCATCATCTTTAATTACAATGACTTCTCTAATGTTTCCTAAGTCATGAAGTTGAACATCTTCAGGATTTAGGGTCAAGTTCTCTTTTCTGAACACTTTATCGTCAGTAGTAACAGCTTTGACTGAGCTTGAGTGCTGTAACCCCAAATCTCTGAGTATGGTGCAAAAAAAGGAGAGTCTTCAGCAATTATGACCAAGATTTTCAGTGGACATTAGCAATTTTAAGAGTGGGTACAATGGACTGGACACTGGAAATTCTAAGCATCCTAGACTTCACCTTTCTGAATTTAGATACTTGTGTGTTATTCAAGTGGGAAGAGATACAATCTTGGTCAATCTGGGTGCTTTCAGTTTCATTCAGTGTTTTTCTGTCCTTTACTGTGATGACACCCTCCAACCTTGGTGATTACATCAGAAATGATGTTATTGACTTCTCTATCTCCATTTGCAGACATTGTGCAAATTGAGAAATCTCTTCAGGAGTTGTCACAGGTTTAGGCTGCTTCTTAAGTTTAGTAATTACAGCATCAATGCACAGCATCACACCTTTCCTGGTTTTCACTGGATTAACACCTTTGCTGATCTTCACTAAGCCTTTCACAGTGACTGAGCTTGCCAGCACAGTAGCGGTGGTGGTGCCACTCCAGTCTCTTCATCTGTGTGTTGGTGGCATCCTGATTAAGCCTGATGCCAATGATTTTATATTTATCCTGTAAGTCAATTGACCTGCAATAGGTGCAACATCTTTTATGACTTTGAGGCTTTCCTAGCTCTATTTGGGAATCACTGTTCTTCCCTTTGGCTTTATAGTCATGGCTATAGCGTCTGCTAGCAGGTCTACATCTTGAAGCATTAGATCTTAGGCATCTGCACCAGATTTGACATCTTTGGTATAAATATGAGTGAGGTGAAGAGCCAGCATGCCAGATTCTGGCCTCATCTTGGAAAGGACTGTGGATTATTGAAGCATTTCTGCAGGGTAGGTGGCCAGGTAGTGAGGCAGCCCCCCAGCAACAAGAAATGGGCAGAATAGAGGATACACACCCAACAATTTCTCAAGTAGGAAAAAGGGGAGATCAGATTTCAGTTTCTGAAAGATCACCTTCTGCAACTTTTTAAAAGATGAGTTAAGGCAAGAGGACTGCCTGAGTCCAGGGATTCGATACCATCCTGGGCAATTTGGTGAGACATCGTCTCTACACTATATCAAAAAAATTAGCTGGACAGGGTAGCACACCTGTAGTTCTGGCTATTGGAAGGCTGAGACAGAAGGATTGCCTGAGTCCAGCAGGTCGATACTGGGGTGGCCGTGAGCATGCCGCTACACTCCAGCCTGGGTGACAGAGTGAGACTCTGACTCAAAAAAAAAAGATGAGTTAGAGGGGTTGAATCTGTGGACAAAATTCAGGCAAAAGAGGATGATCTTGGGCAGGAGTGCTTAGAACATTGAAAGAAGGATATACATTGGAGAAATTTTCTGGATTTGTTGTAGGAGTGTGTATAGAGGGAGAGGAAAAATGGTGCAGCCAGCAGGACAGCGAGGAGGCAGGGCAAGGGGAGTGATCAAGGTTAGTGAATGGGCTCACCCTCATGGAGGGAAGTCTGAATCATAGGATGAAAAGAAGCTGCAGATTCCGTATACCTCTTGACTGCCTTGGAGACAAGTTAGACCTCCCTCTTCTCTCTCCTCCCCTAACAGGCCCTTGTCTCCCACTAGCTTGGCCCAATAACTTATGCTGCAGACTAAAGAGGCATTTGTATTGCCAGATTTTTCTAGCTAAATGTGTACCATGTGTCCCGCTAACCTTTACAACAGCGGGGAAATGTCTTGTAATTAACCAGAATATAAAGGATGAATGGAGCAGCCTGGCAGTCTCCTGTAGTCATTATCATTCTGAGGAGATGAATGTACCTAGTAAGATTTCCATCAACCAGTTAAAGCCAGCACTTTTCTCTTGGGATTCCTGACTTTGTTCACATGCAGTGGAAAGGCATGTACAATATATGTGTGTGACTTGTATTTGTATATGAATATTTGCAGCCATGTGTTTACATGGCTTGGATATGTCCTTGTGAGTGTGCTTGTTGTCAACAGGAATGTACGACGTGTGCATGGATATGTGAACACACATGGGTAAGTGGGATGTGCATTCGAGTGTAGCCAGAACCGTAGAGTCAACCCCAGGCTCCATTTTATCTCCACTGTACTGATAGTCATATACTCCTTGTTTTAGAGACCAGTGGTTCAGTGTGTTATTGTAGGCACAAGGCTAGTGTGCCCTCCATGAATGAATGAATGACTGTAAAAACAACATGGATGAATATATCCCAGAAATTCTCTTGGCTCTCACTATTTACTGAGAACTGACACTTCCTGAGTGCGACCTTCCTTTCTGACTGGGTCTGCCAGCCATGCACTCTGGAGGTCTAGAAGGGGGCCTGCCCTTGTCCGCTGACCCTTCACACCCTGTTCTACTCTGTCTGCCGAGCTAGCTCTACAGTGAGCTCGTTTTGCAGCTTATTTCCCATGGTGCTCCACATTCCATAATCGCTCACCACCCACCTAGGCAGATTGTTAAAAAAACAAGTTAGCTATATTTAATTCCTGCTACCCTGAGATGGCTCAGAAACTGAGGCCCCAGCATCTGGAGGTGGTTTCTTAATGCTAACATCCTTAGTGATGATCTCATCTTAGAGCTTACCCCCTGGCCACAGAACTTACATGAACTAGCCATCAGTTCCCATGTGGTGTGGGTCAACTGTAGCATCCACCTCTCCAGAGCCTGGGCCCTGGCCAGCAGACCTGGAGGTATATATTTTAGAGGTTATATTGTGGGTATGAGGAACCCCTGCCCAAAGAGCTGCAGTTCCTGCATTTTCCAGGCTACCATGAGGAGTACAAAGACTCTGTCTGTGGATTCAAATGCTCATCCAATGACCATGTGATGGCCACATGGATAATGTAATCTCTCAGACTCTGCTCAAAGGAGTGAACAGTCACAATGTTATATGGACATTAAGGAGCCCCCTGTGACTTTTCAAGTTCCTTCTCATTCAATTCTCATCACTTTGACAAACTCTATTCTATGCTAAGTAGCAGGAAGTAAAAGAGGAAGAACAGAAGTTAGTTCCAGTTCAGGAGGCATGCTTATATCATCCACTACTAGAAGCAGCCCAGTGAATATAAAGCCTGGACCCACAGGTTAGACAGTCCTTCCTTGGGAAGGGGCAAGTGGAGAGGGTAGGCACAGAAATTAGAAAAGTTCCTTCTGGGCCCTTGAGAGTAGCAAGGAGCAGGAGACTTTTCCTCAATGCAACCTTAAAAAGAGAGAAAGAGGAGCTCTTTCTCTGTTAGCAGGGCCTCCCGCCTGACTACCTGCATCTCATGGTCCCCCATCTGCAGCTACAAGGAAAACCCGAGCAGCATTGCTCCTTGGAATGGCTTCCACAGTGCTCCAGTCCTTTTCCTCATTCCCCTTCCTCCAGTGACACTAGAACCTGAGATGAGGAGACTGTGAAGACACGACCTCAAGTGGGGTCAGGTCACAGAGACCCCTCATACCACTGCAGCCCCAGGGCTGGGGCATCAAGGGCATCAGGCTCTAACTGTTCTCCCAGTGCTGGGACCGCTCCTGTTCTCCTGGGGATGGTGAATCAGAGATTTTCCCCTGCTGCACCGTATTAGCTAGGCTTGAATAATGTATGTTTCCCTACTAATGCCCTCTGTTTGATAATGGGCCCACGTTAGTGTTCATTGGAAATTTTCCTGCTGGATACACACGGAGAGTAATGCACATTTATAAAAAGGGTTTGAATGCATGTTGGGAGACTATGACTCTGTGGTAATAACTGCATTTTGTCAGACATTCAGCTTAGAGACTTGCCAGAGGGCAAACTCTTGGGGAAGTTTTTGATGTAGCCAGATGGGGGGTCTGGGAGATGGCCCTCTTGCACATCTGATTACTGTGGACTATGGGCTTCGGTTTGGGGACTGTCATGTTACCTCAAGGCCAGAGCAAATACCTGAGTGTTCAGGGTCTGAGCTCAGGAGGGGGGAGGTTGACAATGCCCCTGGGATTGCTTTTGGGATAGGTCACAAGGAAAGAAGCCAAGGCTCTGGCGAGAGCAGAGCTGCTTCCTGGCTGTGAGACCTACAGCAAGTCACCTAAGCCACTTTGAACACTGATTGCATTATCTATCAAGTAGGTATAATAACTTCTGGTCGAGGTTGCTGAAAGTATAAGGACCACTGAGATGACTACTGAGTCCAGCAAGTACTACCCTAGGCATTGAGGATACAGTAATGAATGAAAAACCCACCTTTGTGGAGCTTATACTGCAATGCGAGGTGGCAAAAATAACTAAATTATTTATGTTAGACAGTTGGGAAAATCAAGTGGGGAAGGGGGCAAAGAGAACTGGGATTGGAGGTATCTATCATTTTAATGACATCATCAAGGATGGCCTTGGTGAAGAAGTGGTGTTTACACAAACAGTTCAAGAGAAAAAATAGAGCAAACCATAAAAGTATCCGGGGGAAGGCATTCTGGAGAACTGGCAGGCTAAAATGGAAGAATGCCTGGCATACTGTAGGCACATCAGGGGTCCCATGAGACTGGAGAAGAGTGAGGGAAGGCAAAGATGGGGTCATGCAGAGAGCAGATTGGTCCTTGTGGGATATTTTAAAGACTTTGGCTTTTACTCTAAGGGAGAAGAGTTCTGCTAAGTGATGTAATATGGTTTGATTTACATTTTAACTGGATCCCTGTGGCTCTTGTACCAAGAACAGACAATACGGGAGCCAAGGTGGAAGATGGGAGACCATGGTATCAAGGAGAGAGGTGTTACAGACTTGAACCAGGGTGATAGACATGGAAGTTGTGAGACGTGGTTGCATTTGAAATATATTTGGAAGGATTTGCTGATGGATCATGTGTGGGTGTGAGAGAGAGGAGTCAAGGATGCTTATTTAAGTAAAGAACTTGAAAGCACCCTGGTCATGGTTGTCACCACTGCAGGGTATCAGTCTAAGTAGGGCTAAGTCAGCAGGCAAGGGCCAGCTGGAGGATGACATAGGGGATCAGAGATTGGGCAGATATACCAAGGTGTGTAAACAGAGACAGGATGAAGCCCTTGGAGGCCAGTAGAAGACCTTGGGGAACAAAGGGCATTCAGACCAAAGGAGGCTGATGGGTACAGAGGAATGGCCTCTGGAATTGTGGAGTTCTGGCTCTGGTACCCTTTGTGTGCAAGTGGGCAAATTTCTGATGTTGTGAGGTCCAGAATTAGTGACAGGGTCAAAGCCATATTTAATCCATCAGGCACCCACCTGAGCCAGGCACCATCCCCTAGCGACCTCCAGGACTCAGCTTCCCCTGCCCATAGCTTTTTCTCTCACTTCCCATTGATGAAGGCTGGGCTTCGCTAGGCTGATTGGCTCTGCCCCATGTGTCTCCATCCTCCTGGGATCAGCCATGTCTCCTTACAATGATGGCAAATACAAATACAATGATGGCAAATACAAGTCTAACCTAGCCTTTGGGCATGTCAAAGCCTCCGAGTTTTCAATGGTCAATGCGAGTCACATGGACAAAGCCAAAGTCAAGGGATAAATATACTCCACCTCTATAATGGGAGGAGCTACAAATCACATTGCAAAGGGTGTGAATACAGGGAGTGGTGACAATGTGGACCTATAGTTCAGCCTTTTATACCCTGTTAGGGCTGACTCAGAAACGAGGTAGGGCAGGGTCTTCAGAGAAACAGAAGGGCAGAGGGTAGGCTCCAAGGCTGCACATGTAGATTCTCGTGAGAAGTTTGCTAAGGAATAGATTACGTTCAGTAGTTCTAGTGAAATCTCAGACATCTGTGAGAGGCCACTGTGGGAGTCCCAAAGGCCCTTGAAGCCCACCAGGCAGGAGACCACTTTTTCTTCCTCTCCCAGAGGGCCAGGCTTGAGAGCAGCTCCTCCTCCATGTCTGAAGCCCTTCTGCACTTGAACATTGCCCTCGGTATGTCCCAGACCACAGAAGATCCTGGCTTTGACTCCCCATGTTCCAACCATGAGAGGAGATCATTTTCGAGGGACCCCCTATCCTTGCCACAGACCACAACTCAAACTCTTTTTCCTCTTCCCTCCTCTCTAGTCAAGAAGCAGATTGAGTTGAAGTCTCGAGGCGTGAAACTGATGCCCAGCAAAGACAACAACCAGAAGACATCTGTGTGTAAGTGTCCGCCCGCCGCTCGCCTGCTGGGCTCTTGCTCGAGTTCAGACCCGCAGGCACTGTGACCGCAGGAAGCCAGATGATGCTGGAATGACTTCCCTTCAACCCTGCTTCCCTCCATCCCGAGGCTCTGCGCTTGGACACATTGACCCGGCAGCCGGCAAGCAGCCCGGGGCCTGTCCTCGCCTTCTCCTCCTCCCATTTCCCTCCTCTTTCCTCTTTTTCCCTCACTTCCCATTTGAACTGCAGTCCAGGGAGTCATTACTGCTACATTTCTCTCTTTATTTTTTCCTTTTCAATCACTTCCACCTGCTAAGACAGTCTTCCTTCTGGCTCCTTTTCTAGGGTAACTTTAAGCTGAGATCTTGGGTGCTGCAGAGCCCCAGTTTGAGCTCCCAAGGCCAGATTGGGAAGGGGTGGGAGGAAAATGCCTAGAAACTTCCTCCAAGTGTCCCTGGACCTGGATGGGCAAAGAGAGAACTGGGGAGGGGGCATCCTGCCTCTCAGGCAGTTGGGGAAGTGCTGGGGGATCTCTGCTTGGGCACGGGGAGGATGACATCTTTGAGAACATGTTCCTGCTACTGGTGTTTGGAAAACTAAAGAGGTCCAGGGTGGGGGAATGGTCTGGAATGTCGACCCCAGAAACATCTGGTTGGGGCCTGTTCTAAGAGGCATTTGAGCTAGAGCACAGCAAGGGTTGGAAAAGGTTCTGGGCATCCCACAAGGCTGGACTTGAAAGCAGAGGAGGATTTTCCAGAAACCCTCATTTTCCTTCTGGGGCAAGCGTAGGAGCCTTCCTTGGTCTTCCAAATGCCTGGCCTTCTGGTCTTCCCTCTCCTTTCCTCCTTTGCCCCTCCTGCATCCTGTGTCCCTTCTCCCTCCACTTCTTCCTCTTCCTACTTTCTACATCATCCTTCTTATCCTCTCTGCAGCCCCTTCTTTCTCCCCCTGCTCCTCCTCCTATGCCTGACTCATTCCTCCCACCCTCCCTGTCTCCTTCTTCCATCTCACCTCTGTGTGCTCACTGGCCTTGAGATGCTAGTTCCTCCTGAGGAGAGATGGGTACAGAGCAGCACTGGTGATTCCTGTGCTAATGTGTGTGGCTGGGAGAAGGTTGGGGAGGAAGCAGCTTGGTCTCTGGCCCTAAAGAACTGAGCCCAGATGTGGGAATTTTTTCTGATCTTTCAAGTCAGGATGCCACTGGCTGTTGGGCACCAATGTCTCTGGTCACCTTCCCAATGGGGCTGGATGCAGAGGGCAGCCAGGAGATTCAGGGGGAGGAACAAGAAGCTAGGAGACCCCAGTTCTTAGAGAAGGCTCCAGCCATGACCCTGACCCTATAGACTCTTTCGTTCTGTAGCCACAGGAGGCCAGATGAACTGAGGCAGATAAGATTAATTTCAGAGTTTGCCTTGGAGCCAAATTCTAGGCAAACTTAAGGAAATGGCCCTAATTTGGAGACCAAATGTGTATCCTAATTGTGTCCTCCAGTATTCATGTTACCCCAGGCACCAATGTCTCAGTTTTCCCATCTATCAAACGGGGATGCAAAACCCTACACTGCCTTCTCCCAGGGGTTCTGTTGGACCTAAGATGGACCTTCTTGACCTAGGACTTAGGGAGGCCCATGAACTAGCCAGAACATTACATGTGATGTTGTGAGTGCCTTTTTTCTATGGTTTTCATTAGCTACTCAGAGATGTCCAAGACTCCCCACGAAGGATGAAGAAACCCTGTTCTAATGAAATAATGCAAATACTGTAAAAAACACATACATGTCTCTACCAAGAAGGTATTAGTCTCCGTTCTAAGAGTTCCTCAGAAGAGATGGGTGTGTGACTCAAGCTGCCTCTGAGCCAGATAGCCACATATCTGCAGGTGTCTGGCACTTGTGTTCTGCCCCAAATCCCTGTAGACAGCTGTCCTGAAGTACAGGGGAGGAGTGGACCCGGCCTTCTGCCTTTACCAGATAGTCCCTGGGTAGGTGGGCCATGGGTTCTGACCACCCACCTGTGTGTCTCCCTACTCTTTGGGTAGAAAGCATTGCCTTTCCCATGTTGTGGTTTCTTTCTTACCATAGTGGCCCTCCTGGGTGGAGTAAGGGATGCCCTCCATTCTTGTCCCTCGCTAGCCAATAGGAAATCAATGCTGTAAACACAAGCGGCTCATTTGAAATAGGCAGAGAAGTCTAGAATTTTGAAAAGAAGGCGGGGAGTGCCCCTTGCCTCCATAATTCAGACAGTTAACTGTTTGCTGAGACTTAAGTTTGCTTGTTTCTTGGGGAAGCTCAAAAGTCCTTGTGGGACTGCCGTCACCTGTTCAGTCTTCCCTGAAAGAGGACACTGGCCGGGTGTGAACTGTGTCACCACTGGGTTCATGACTTCCTGGGTGGGCCTGAGTTTCATATGGGGCTGGCTGATGAACTGGGATATGGTGGGTTTTGCTCTGTTTGTTGGGGCTGTGGCTCAGTGGGTGGGCTTTGCTGTGGTCTCTCTTCTCATGAGGCATCCTTCTACTCTGTCTCTGCTCCCTGGGTGGTATCAGTACTGAATAAGAGGATGAGAGGAGGGAAAAGGGAATAGCTGTGTATTCCTCATGTGCTAAAGGATGCTGTGTTCTTCCCATGGGGTGGTCGGTACCTTTGGGATGGGTGCAGTCTGAGGGCAGGGTTGATTAGGCGGGACCTAAAGAAGGTGGGTGCTTAGCTGGGAAGTCTACAGTAGGAATGAATCACTGTGAGGCTATATCAGGGGCCAGCTTACCAACAGATAAACCAGCAAGTACACCTCAGAATTCTTTCCTCCCCTCCCTGGGTACCCTAAACACCTACTCCCCACCCTACTTATCTTTTTTCCTCCATTACTTGCAAAACACTGAGGCACTTCCATCTTACCATCCTAGCCAGAGGTGTCTGGACTGGTGGGAACGGTGACTTTGTTAAGTTCAGGATATGAATGCTTTGGAGGTAGAGGCTCGGCAAGGAAGAGGATGGGGCTGGGGGACAAGTGTCTAGTGGAGGTGACTGGCTTTAACCTGGCAGTGTGGAATGTTGAAGAAAGGGAAGCTACCCAGGAGGCCTTGCATACAACCAAGAGGATACCTGGTGTCTGGCTTGAGCATGCTGTCTGTCCAAACCTCAGGTTCCACATGCAGCCATTCCCTAGGCTACCTGGAGGTTTGAGCATGGTCTACACCAGGCCTCTAACTGCAGCAATAAGCATCAGACTCAGGGAGTCTAAAACAGGCTCCCCATCTTCCCTACCTCCATCAGACCACCTACATCCTTGCAGGTCCCCAGGTTCTGGAAATCTGCTGCCTTCCCATGTCCTGGTCCTCCAGGAGCCCCGGTGATTCTTCCTTTGCCACATCCATTCCCATGTCTCATATCCAGCCCCACTACCAGACTTTTGTTGTCCTCAACCTGGATGATCACAAAACTTCCTAACTTGTCTCTGAGTCACTGGCCTATCCCTGAGAAAGCCAGACCTCACCACAACCTTCTCCTGCTCAGAACTCTTCAGCGGTTTCATTCCCCCATCATTTTCAGGACCAGCCTCGAACCCCAGAAAGTCTGGTCTCTGAAACCTCACCTTCCACTCTTCCTTGCCACTCCTCACCCTCGCTCCTCGGCAGCACACTGGGCAGCCTCCAGTCTCACTTCACTCCTCATGCTTGCCTGTCTGCCTTTGCCATCTCCGTTGCCATGCCTCCAAATTCTGCTGCCTCAAAAGGTCCACGTTCAAGGCCATCTCTTTCAGGCAGTCTTTCACACTTCTCCCGGCAACATGAAACTAGTCCTCCCCAGAACATCCCTGTGGTACATTGTCATCTCTCCCCATGTGGTTTCACAGTTTGTTTCCATTTTTCCTGTCTTCACTCAACTGGACGCTCCTTGAGGACAGTGGTCATATCTAACTACCCTTGGCATTTCTCATGGAACCAAAATAAAGCCTTGTACACAATGGGTACTCAATAAATGCGTGTTAAGTACTTATGTGAGGGGGTGGGTAATAAAGCACTTTGCTCACATTGTGAGACATTGAGTGGGATGAGAGGGAAGTGTGCAAGCTTGGAAAATATTGCTCAGATGCCCTCTAATCCCTTGTCTAGGAGTTGCTGTTGGGATCGTGAGACTGGTGAGTCCTTGAACAGAACTCCTCTGAGCAGGCTGTCTGCCTGGCCCCAGCTCCTGGTCATCCTCAAAGCCAGGAATCCAGTCTCATTAGTATTAGCATCCTGAGAGCAAGTAACAGGCAGGGGCCAGAGGGTTGCCTACCCTCTCCATCATGTGTCTATCCGCCACCCGCTGACTAAGCTTCTCCTTGAGCCAACACAATTGTATATACGGTTTTTGTAAACAGAACTGTGGCATTGGCAAGTGTCAGAGCACTACACCACCTGCCAGAGCCATCACAGGTGCCATCTCTGCTCTGTACCCTTGACCAGTGGCATTGGGTAGGGGTGCTCTGATTGCTGCCCACTCTGACTTGAGAAGTGTCTGATGGGATGAGGTTTCTCAGAATAAATGTCTGTAATTGAGCTAAAGTCCCGGGTTTGAACTTCAGACTGCAGCTTTCTCTTACATTCTTTACCGTTTCCGATCATGCATCCACCTTTTATTTAACTTTCTTTGAGTCATGTATTCATCGGGGGCTGAGGTTGGGGGTCATCTCATTTAAATTCTCCATGCCCAGGTCTGAAACACAGGGTGGGGAGGACACTGGGGGCTGTGGACAGTCCACCTCCGGCCGCTGGGGTGGGGTGGGGGAACTGGATGGTTTTTGGTGGGGGGCTGTCTCTGAGCCCACATGCTCTTGATGACTTTGCTGGCAAAGGAATTTGCCAAAAGCAACTCTCCCCCTTGCACACACAGGAAACCCCAGGCCAGCAGACTCCTTCAGCCACCCAACAGCCCCAGCAAAGCAGGGTCTCATTCTGTCTCTGCCTCCACCTACCACCCTGAGACACCACCCCAACTGGTGCCTTGCTGTGACTTTCCATCTCTGTATGTGCTGTTTTGTTTTTTGTTGTTGTTGTTGTTTTTGCCTTGTAGTAACTCAGGTTGGTGTGTCCCAAGGACATAATATGTGCCCAGACCCTGGCATACCCGAAAGGGGCAAAAGACTAGGCTCGGATTTCAGGTAAGAATGAATTGGGAAATTTCTGATTGCAGGAAGGGTGGGTGACCTGGCTGAGGCAAAGGCAAGGCTGGCCTTCATGGAGGTGGAAATGGGGGGATGGCATGGTTACAGAAATAGACACTTTCTGGAGAAGAGCTTGGCCTTTAACATTCTCTCCTGGTCCAGTCCTTAGAGTGGTGCCCTGCCTTAGGGGGCTGCTGTAGACTCCTGGTATTAGCCAGCAAGCCTATGTCCCCAGGGTGCAATGGACTGGCATCTCAGTAATGACATGCCTGGAGGCAACTCACACCTGTGACAATCTAGGAGACCCTAGGGCCCTGAGACCGTATGTTTTGCAAAGTTTCTGACTATTCAGGCATCCTCCCATAATTATCTATTTTCCTTAAAGTTTATGGGTGTCCTCTACCCACTCTCAGCTGCCCTGATACTTATCTCAGAGGATTGCTGTTTTGCTCACAAAGTCACCTTTTACCTCAATCCTAAAACCATTACATGGTCCAAAAAAAAAAGAGAGAGAGAAAAAAAAAGAAAACGAAGAGCAGATTTTTCTTCCAGTGGAGATTTTAAGAGATAAAACAGTGGAGTGGAGAGTAAGGGCCAGACGGAGAATGATGTTAAGTGTGGTGCTTCTTCATGGAACCAGGAAGGACTCCAGGCGGGGCTTGGCAGACCCAGAGATTGAGCTTACAGACACAACTTGTCTCCCAGGTTAGGATCCAGCGTCCAGTTCACCTGCAACGAGGGCTATGACCTGCAAGGGTCCAAGCGGATCACCTGTATGAAAGTGAGCGACATGTTTGCAGCCTGGAGTGACCACAGGCCTGTCTGCAGAGGTGAGGGTGCCCCAGGGAAGGGAGGCTGGCCAGAGAGCTGTGCTGGACCTGAAGGACAAGCCCTACTCACCATATCTGAGGCCCAGGCTTTCATACAGACTGGTTCCCCTCCTTCCCTGCATTTGTTCATTAATTAACACACTTAATCAGCACTTTCTCAGTATGAAGGCCTATACTAGGATCAGAGATACAAAGGTAGGGAAGATAGGCATGGTCCTTGTCCTGCATGGATCTTATACTCTAAAGGGAGAGGCAAGTATGAAACAGATTGCTAGCTATTACAACCACACATAGATAGGAAAGGAAGTCATCTTTTATACAGTCACCTTGAATCCCTCCATCATAACACATGTACATCCAGAACCCTCAATCCCAGGCCCTTGTTTCTTTCCCACACCTGTCACTCAGCTATGCAGAAGAGACATGGACCATGGTATCAAAAGGCTACTCTGTGGGATTCTCCTAACTTCACGCCTGGTCATCTGATTTTCAAGGGCCCTGCCGCCCACATTCCCAGGCATCACATGAGCCAAGGCTGGCCTGGCCTAGCCACAGCCCCCAGATAATCTTAAAATATCAGAGCTGAATGTACTCCTGCATGGGGCAGGGCACCAGCTGGTTTTGTAGTAGCAAAGTCTCTGACCTTATTCCTCAGGATACCAGCAAAGACAGGCCCTGGGCACTAAGTTGTTTGATAGCCTTTAAAAGCCATCAGGTGCCCTTTTGAGTGCCCCTTTGGAAGAGAAGGTATGTTGCCCACTATAAAGTTATAGTTTGGAAAACTGCCAGGGGAGGCGGGGGTGGGATTGGCAGTAGTGGAAAACTGCCCGGGGGGGGGACACCTTGTCAACAAGGGTACCAGCATAATGAACATTTGAATACCTAAACCTGAAGAGTACCCCACATCTTTAAAATAAATAAAATTTAAATAAATAAAAATAGTACCCCACAACTTTACAAAAAAAAATTCAGTGTGTCTGTAAATGGTTCAACTTGTATCAAATGTTGTCACAGGACTCGTATTTCTCTGTTATCTTTAAAATGTTTGTTGTATTCTTTGTACAGAGAAATACTAGCCATACTTCTTAAACTTCACACAACAAAATTTCATTCTGGTTAAAAATAAACAAATAAAATAAAAGCCATCAGGTACCCTTTTGAGTGCCCCTTTGGAAGAGAAGGTATGTTTCCCACTATAAAGTTACATTCTAGGTCCTTCTGATCTAAGAAGGAGATTCTTTGCCTCTCTCTCTCTAAGTATATGCATCAAGATGAAATTCATGCAGAGTAAGAGGCATCTAGAAAAAATAATTTAGATTATTATTATACTGGGGACGGGATAAAGTTGGAGCTGAAACCACTCCATTTTCAAAAATGGAGTAATCTACAAGAGGGTCATGAAAACATCTTTCAACTAAGCCTTAGATTTATTCATCCGCACTCAAATTTGAGGCAGCCATGACCTACAACTTATAATGTGCTTTGAATTTCCACTGATTTTAGCTATATTATTTCAAAGATTCTACATAGTTATTAGGTTTTCTAAAAATCAAACAACAAAAAGAATTCTTGTTATAACTCCCAGCAATTAGGAAAATCACCTATTTCCCTAAGCTTTTCTTACCTGTAAATGTAGCTCATAGTATCTACCTTTCCCTTCTTGCATTTAATGTGGAGATCAAATGGAGTCATGGATGTGTAAACACTTTATGAAATGGACAGTGCTAAAAGGAAACAAAAATTCTCCTGTTAGTAGAATAAGAGTGTATAGGGGAAGGACTTCTGTTTTGTTCACCGCCTAAAACAGGGCCTGGTGCATAGTAGGTGCTCAATAACACATGTTGAATGGCTGGTGGAATGAATGAATCATTGAATAGCACACTATTCCAGTTCCAGGGAGCCAAGACACCAGCTGTGCAGAGAGGCACAGAATTATCAAGTCTGAGGATCAGGGACCCTTGCCAATTTTTCGTTTCAGAATTTCTTTTGAGAAACCAGCATAATAATGCCTGTAGGCAGTGGGGGGATCTGATCTCTCCGGGTCGTTTCCACTCATTCCATCCTCACCATTGTGAAAATGGGGAAGTCAAATCCAACAATTATCACTTTTTAGCTGGGTGTCCTTGAGCCAGTTTCTTCACCTCTCAGGATCTTTTTTTTTTTTTTTCCTACCCAAAGGTGGTGATAAGAGAACATGGCTTCATGACATCACTTTGAGGACTTGATGAGGCAGTGCTTTCTAGAAGTGATGCCAGGGCATCTGTGAGACTTATGTGCACACATGTTTAGCTTAACCTGCTGGGCAGTCTCCCTATAGCTTCCCTAAGCCCTGGAGCAAACCTCAGCCTCCAGATGTTGCAGTTTCTTTTAGAAGCCTCTTTCCTCGCTGTCTTGTCCAATCTTATTGCAATCACACAGTTTGGGAGTCACATAGACTTTGATCTACATCACAACTCTGATACCTATTAGCTTGCTGGCCCTGGGCGGGTTCCTTTATCTTTTTTAGCTGCAGGGCCCTCATTTGTGAACAGGGAAAACAAAACCTTCCCTGCCTACTGGCTGGAAATTTAAACAATTAGTTTTATAGAAAGTGATCAGCACTGATGGTGGTGGATTCTCAGCACTGGTTAGCCGTCCTACCTTTTTCCCCCTCTTTTTTTTCTTCTCCCATAGACCATTGCGAGGGAGAAAGAGAGACAGCTAAGTCTCCTGAACTTGAGTGATCTGTCCTTGGCTTCCCTAAAGGCCAAGATCTGAGGCAGATGTTAGATTTGAGTCTCTTTATTTTGGAAGTTTTTAAGAATTTTTTTTTAAGACTTTTTTTCAATGAATTGCAATTACTATTCTAATTGCAATTTTTAGGAGAGTTTAGGTGAACCCCACTTTAAGGATAAAAAAGAGCAAAACTCTTTCAATTCCAAGAAGTTCCACTAATAAGCAGGTTACCAAAAGATCACATTCTAAAATGGATTTGCCACCATACATAATGGTATTATTTTTCCTTTAATACATTTAAAATATGATTTGATTTGAAATATTCATTTTTCCACACAATTAATTCTACTAAAACACGGTACCTGACAAATAATAGGTTCCCGACAAATGTTTGAGGACCACCTGAATGACTCAGTGATTGAAATGAATGAACAATATGGGACTGTGCCCTCATTTTGGAATTTGAAATGAGGTATTCACAAGTCTTTCTTTTATTTCCCTCCCACCAAAAGAAATAAGCTTCTCATACGACTCCCAGAAAATTTTGATCATGCAAAGGAGATTGAAGGCAACGTGAAACACTGTTAAACTAAGTCTGTTCAGCCCCAGGTATAGGCAGGAGGATTTAACATAGGGCTTGTTAGACTTATTTTCTATATGGAGCCCAATATTTAAAAATAAGTCTTTTTCAGAACCCCAATAAATAAAATAGATACAAATGGAATTTCTCTGATTAAAGTGGGGGCAGAGGATTTAGAGTTGCCCATTCCCTCACCACTCTCAGCAGCCCTGAGCCCTGGTACTCCCAGGACTCCAGGGAACACTGTACACCACTGGTATAATGAAGAAGACCAGATTAACAACCAGGAAGCCGTGCTCGGTGGCTCAGCCTGTAATCCCGCGCCTTGGGAGGCTGAGGTGAGTGGATTGCCTGAGTCCGCGGGTTCGCCTGGGCAATTTGGCGAGACCTCATCTCTACAGTAAATAAAAACCAGCCGGGCATGGTAGCGTGCGCCTGTAGTTCCAGCTACTTGGAAGACTGAGGCGGAAGGATCGCTGGAGCCCAGCAGTTGAGGCTGCGGTGGCCTCCAGTCTGGGCAACGGAGTGAGACTCCAACTAAAAAACAAAAAAACAAAAAAACCGGGAGACCTGGTTTCCTGTGAGCACAGATTAGTGTAGATGGGGGAGAGGGACTGAGTACAACCCCCGATAAGACTCTCATAATTAACAAAAAAAACCATATATTGTTTTTCCTTTGTGTCTACATCTATTGCTATATAGCTACCTAGAATAAAAGCCTTTTTGGTGGATAGAACACCAGACTTGGGACTCAGAGACCAAGTTCAACTTTCAACTTTGCTGTTAACAAACCATATGTCACAGGGGAAATCACTGAAATGTTTTGAATCGTTTCCCTTGTCTGTAAAATGGGAGTGAGCCTTGAGAAGTACAGCACAACCCAGGTTGAATTCAATGCAATGAAAATTACAGGTGGCTGTCTCCTTGGTGGCCTTCATTGGATCAATTTCTTGGGAATACCCCTTAAACACTATTGTCCAGAGTTCTGTTTTCATCACTCTCCTCTCTCTTCTCTCTTCTCCTGTCTTCTGTTTCCTGTCTTCTCCTCTGCACTTATTCTCCCTGATGATGCCCACTGACTGTGCAAGGATACATGCCCCATTGCTCCAGCCTTGAGCATGTTCCTGAATCCCTTACCTACATGTGCCTCATGATAAAGCTCCCATTTATTAAACTATTTATACTTGTATAAAGCATCGCACTAGGCATTTTTCATAATTCCTTTATGAGGAAAGTGGCAATAACCGTATTTTATGTTTCACTGGAGCTTAGAGTGGTCAGCCAACTTGCCCAAGGGTACAAAGCTAATCTGTTGAGCTGAGTGTCACACCCTGACTCCAAAGGCTGTATCCTACTTCTACTTGAAAATGCATCTGGACATTCTTCAGAGTCAACCATGTGGACCAACTCCCCCTTCACCCTCCACTCCCCACTTTTTGGGGTAACTTTTGATTTTGGTATAATTTTCAATCTACAGAAAAGTGGAAATTCATGTACAAAGAACTCCCACACACCCTTTAAAACAACTACTTTTAAGAAGTTACTGGAGAAGAAGGAATCTGAGAAGAGTCAGTCAGAGAGATAGGAGAAAAGCCAAGAGGCATCATTGAAGCCAAAGAATATGAAGAGGGTCAGTAGGGTCGAATACTCCAGAGAGGAAACGTATACTCATGACTGAAAAGTAACCTTTGGGGTACTTTGTGGCTCAACCAAGGATTGAAACTTTAAAGTTATCTTTGCAAGAAATTGGCAAAGGAACTGAAAAAAGACAGGGGAGATGACTGACTTGGACTGAAGCTTCAATTATCATGGCAAACCATGAATCAACTTCTCCTGGCAGCTCCCAGGCCTCCAAGATTAGGAATAGAAAAGGTGAATGGTAGAATTGACCAAAGATAGGCATTTCGCCAACAGATATGAGAGTATTGAGGGAGCTCAAGGTATTGGTGTGTTGTCTGAGGCCCAGAGTGGGTGGTGAAAGAAGGGTCAGGAAGGGGTTGGTAGAGGGGAAGAGCTGGACAGGCCTATGAGGTAGGACCATAGGTGCATCGAGACCAAAGTCACTCTGCTGAGAGCATAGGCAGTTAGGGAAGGAATGGAATGATTGGGTGTAAGATCTGAGGGCTAGACTTTCCTGATTCCTAGGTCAGCAGAGTCCTATGTGTAGCCATGGACATGGTTGGCCTTTGGATTAAAGAAGGGTGGGGTGCCAGCTCTCATGAGAAGGGCAAGTTAGCCTCCAAAAGAAGGAACATCTCTCTGCTGGAACAGGAGGGAAGAAGAAATCGAACACATAAGCAGACAGGATTGTTCTTTGAGAAAGTGGGAGAAAGGATGTGTCTGCCAGGTGGCTTTGGTTTTCTCCAAAGAGTGAGGCGAGGTAATCAACTGAGAGTAAGGGGAGGTAAGTGGAAGGGTGAAAGGTTGAGGGGCATGTAGAATGCAGGGAGAATGGGAGTGTGAGCTAACAGAGCTAAACAGCAGAGTCTCTGGGCAGTAGCTAGGATTTCTTTGAGATAGGTAATCTTGAGTTCATAAGGACACCATGAGACCTTGCTAGTTATGAGATTTTTTTCCAGCAAAGCTCAGCCATATGGGGACAGGTATGAAGAATGTAGGTAGAAAGACAATTCATGTCTTCTAGGCAACTGAGTAAAAGAAAAAGAAGCAAGGGACTTGGACAAATTTGAAAAAAGACCCTAATGGTGGTCCATGGGAACTAAGTTGGGTAAGAACAGAAGAAAAGACAGGAAAGGATGGTGGTTAGAGAGAAAATATTAGTGTCAACAGGGTGGAGGTCTCAATAGAGCAAGTTGTGTCCTTGTCAGGGTTCAGCAAACACCCACCTAGAGGGTGGGAGCAAGAACTTCAGTACAGAAAGCTGCAGAAGTGATGGCCTGGGAGGAGGAACCAGGCTCCAGTCAAGGCAGTGGGAGCAGAAGGTTCAGAAAGGTGTCACAGCTACAAGCAGAGGTTTGTTTGCTTTAGAATTGACGGTAGGAGGTGGTTCCAGAGAACTATGGAAAGGGCAGCAAGGGATGTCAGTAGGAGGAAAAGCAAGGGAAAGCAGTGTGGAACAGGGTAGGCATAAGATTTGAGGGGAAGATAGAAGACCAAGGGCACTTGCATATGGAGCAGTTCCTTCTTTGGTGGCAAGTTGTTTCAGTGCTGGAACTGAAACCAACTGTGGGTCCAAGTGCTGTCTCCCTATCATCCCTTGGGACACTATTCCCTGTTATAGGCTATAGTGTTGTCTGGAGGAAAAATGGGAGTGACTGCAGAGCTAGGCATGGAAGGTCTCAGAGAAGTTCCTCCTAAAAATGATCCAAAGAGCATTTGATGGGAAAGACAAATAGAGAAGCATAATGTAACAGAAGTTCATTCATTTATTGAGACGTTGTCTGAGCACCTACCATTTTGCCTGCCCATCTGGGTCGCTGTGATGAGCTCTCCATCTGTTGGTAGAATCCTAGGAACTGGCTGCTCAGAGGGCAGTCTTTCTGTCTGCAGAATCCCTGACCTTGCCCAGACAGCAAAGGAAAAAGTAGCTAATGCTCCGTTTTGAACCTAGTTGAAGGTTCTCCGTGCTAATTATCTGCAGATTGTAATATTTTAATTAAAACCCTCTAAGCCCTTAAAATGGTAAATGCCTTTTTGGCCTGTTCTCTCTCATTACCTTCAGCATGTTTCAACAGACTGTAAATACCATCTAATTCTTGGAAACAAGTGCAAGATAAATTGAGTCTGAAGCTGAGGGCTTTTGGCAGCAAAATCTGACTTTCCGGAAGAGGCATAAGATGGTGCTGATGGAGATTTGTGAGGGTTCTCTGCAGGATGAGACTCTGAATCTACAGGTCCTCTTTGCAAAGATGGACTTGGATCAAAGTTTTGGTTCTGATTATCTTACTCTAATTTGTTTAGTAATGCTGTCAGTTGGCAGGGGGAGCCTATGTCAAGAAACTTCAAGAAAATTCGACAAAAGATCTTCAGCCTTGAGAAAAAATCTGGGCATAGAGAGAGAATGAACATGGCATTGGGAATATTAACAGTGTCCCAGGCCTTGGGCTGAATCTTCACATTCATCATCTCATAGAATTTCATACTCATCGTATCTCAGTGAGGTGTATTGTTTGCCCCATTTTATAGGTGAAGAGACAAAATCTGAGAGGTTTTCTAGTCTTCTGACTTATTCAGGCCTAAAATGGGTTTAGATCCTGAAGACTAAGTTGGTAAGCCCCAGAGCCTGACTTCCACCCGGAGCCTCAACCATGCATCTTTGCCTCAAGACCTCTTGTAGCAAATACAATCTGTGAACCTAAGTGTTTCTTAGCACAGAATGAAAGGAAAAATCAGATGCACACGAGAGGAGCTGGGGTGGGGGAGGTCCTCTAGGGATCTGTGCAAACTTGATTCAACTGATAGCTGAGCTCAGGATGAGGGAAAAGCAGATCCTTCAGGTGCAGGGCTGGGGTGAGCCTTCGGAAGAAACTTCCCCCCAGGAGGTGATGAGCCAGCAGGAAGGAGGGAGCAGTTCTGACCCTACAGCCCTTGCAGATAACCCCCTGACAACACCTGCTCTGCTGGATTGTGACTGTGTTCACACCCGCCTGTTCCTACCACTTGCCGTGGTCCTTCAGAGAGAAGGGGTAGTATCAGACATTTTTCTCTCCCCTCACCCTGGCTGGCCCATAATAGGTACTCAAGAAATGTCAGAATGAATGAGCACAGGAATGAGTGCATGAAATGAGAAGAGATGCATTTGTCCAGGAGCTATGGAACCTGCTTCCCAGACACTCCCAGGAAGGGCGTCCTGGGTCAAGTTCATCATGGCCCTTTCCACACACATGGTGAGGGACTCTAGGATATTTGGCCACATCAGAGGAAACCAAGTTTGACACCACTTTCATTTTGTACAGTTAGGCTTGTTGAGTTTGTTCACTATTTCTTTACTGTGAGGCACTTTGCCTGCAATTAGGATAAATTGCCATGTGGGCAGCCACAGAACGGGCTCATAGAACCCGTTAAAATAGCTGAGCACTAACGTTAAAGAATGAAGTGGCTAAAACTAAAGCGCACGTTTTTAAAGAAAGCAAACACCTAGGTACAATGTAGTATCTTAACTGTTATCAATCACTACTTAATCTAATTAGTTTAGAAGCTATTTTAAAGAGCTTAATTAGATTAAGCTGTGATTGATAACACTTTATATCTACTTGAGTAGAGCACTTCTTCTAATTCACCTTGAATCTTTATGCTTCCAGTCAAATCCTGTTTCAGGCATGAGCTGAGTATGGAGAAGGTTTTGGGAAGCACTGAAGTCACCCCGGGTGCCTGGCACTGAGCTGAGTCAAGGGCCTTGCCAGAGTGCTTGGTTATAGACACTCTGAAACCGAATGGGGTGGCTTTGACAAGGATATCCTGAGACATCACTTCAGGAGATGTAGAGGGATCTCAGAGGGAGGACTTGAGGGCCAGCAGAACCTGAATGAGGTCAGACTCCTAGTTAAGCAGCCTTGGGTCTGCAGCACACTCAGTTGGTTTGGAGAACTAGAGTGCAAGTAGGGAAACACAAACAGGTCACTAGAGCAAAGGGTGGACTGTTTAAGTGTGTCCATAGGTGCCCAGAACTCGCCTAGCTTTAGGTCAACATGAGTGCCACTAGCCCACACCCTCTTGGTGAAGAGTAGCTGCTTGATCATGGTGGAGTCTGGTGTGGGAGTGTGCAGGGGGATTGCCTAGCCTGCCTTGGAAGTTCTTTATTGCCTACAAAGCAGCAGGACAGGGGCATGTGGGGTCTTCCCATACCCCAGTGATCTGGCCATTGTGACTTCCCTTTGAGCCTGCTAAGAACTGTGGGGGAAGGAAACAAAAAACAGAAGCTTATGTCTGGAGTGGGACTGCACAGATTCAGTGTCTTCAGGGCTGAGAGTAGGAGGCAGGAAGGGAAACTGGACTTGATCTAAACTCAAAAGCTTGTCTTTCATCTCCTCTCTGCAGCCCGCATGTGTGATGCCCACCTTCGAGGCCCCTCGGGCATCATCACTTCCCCCAATTTCCCCATTCAGTATGACAACAATGCACACTGTGTGTGGATCATCACAGCACTCAACCCTGCCAAGGTAAGGCTCTTGGGGAAGGGGATGGTATCCTGTGGGAGGGCCTGGTTAGGAACAGTTGGTCTGCAAGGGGCTTCAAATTCAGAATTTGCTGGCGATAGATTCTCTTCAGGCAATTCTTTTAAATTATTTTTATTAATACAGAGTATCTAAAAAGCAAATTTATAAAATATGAGCAAGAGATAAAGAACACCAATACAACAAACATCTGAGCAGCCAAACTGCAGTTTAAGAAAAAAAAATCAATTACCTTACTAGCATGCATTCGTCGCCAATCCCATTCCATTTCCTACACCCTCAGAAGAATCATGACCTCAATTGTGTGTCTATTTATTCCTTTGCTTTTTTTTTATACTTAGCTCTTAAATATGTATCCCTATGTTGGTTAGTATGCCAACATTTGAACTTCATTTAAGTGTAATCATGTTGTATATATTCTTAATCAATTTCATTCAAAATTATGTCCTTAAGATTTATCTATGTTATTGTATGTTGCTTTATGCTACTATGTCCATCTTTTTTATATGTTTATTTTCTGTTTAGTTGTTTTTATTTATTTTTTTTTTCTGTACCGTTTGTTTTCTTGCACATCCACAAAATAACCTTTTGGAATCTTTATTTTAATTACATCAAAACTATAGATCAATTGGAGAACTGATATCTTTTTAATACTGAGTCTTCTAGTCCATGAGTATGGTATACCTCTCTATTTACTTCTGCCCTCTTTAATTGCTTTCAGTAAACTTAAATAATTTTTTACAGTATGGATCTTCTACATTTCTTAATATAGTTACTCCTGGGTAGTTTATATTTGTTGCTATTATAAGTTATACCTTTTTTATTGATTGCATATTCTACCTGTTTAGAAATGTAACTGATTTTTGTACCTTTCTGATTAATTGCATTTTCTACCTGTTTAGAAATGCAATTGATTTTGTATATATAGCAACTATCTTGTAATAATTTATCTGAAGTCTTTAGAGTTTTCTACATGGACTGTCATCATCCGCAGAAAAGGATGCTTTTGCTTCTTCCAATTCTTATATCTTTTTTTTCTTTCTTTTTCTTGCCTTAATGTTCTGGTTAGGACCTCCAGTATAATGTCAAATTATTGTGATGATGGTGGATTCTCAGATCATTGTCTGATGTTAAATAAAATGTTTTAATTTTTTCACTATTAAGTATAATATTAGCAGAAGTTTGTTTATTTTTAATTTACAGATATTTCTTTTTGGACTGGGGAAGTTCCCTTCAAAATCTAGTTTACTAAGAGCCTTTTTCAAGAATAGATTAGATTTTATGTAATACTTTCTATATCTATTGATGCAATCATATTATTTTTCTCCTCTTTCTCTTAGTGTAGTGAATTACACTGGTTGATTTTTTTTTAATATTATACCTTACATTCCTAGAATAAAATTAAATTGGTCACTTAGTATTGCCATTTTTGTACATGCCTATATTTGATTTGCTAACATTTAAGCTGGTAATTTGCTTCTATTTTGTTAGTGAGATTGATGTTTTTTCATATTGCCTTTGCCAGAGTTTTTGTATAACAGTATTGCTAGTCTCATAAAATGATTTGAGAAGTGTTTCCTCTCTTTCTATCCTTTGGGGTTATAGGGGGAAGGGTTTAATAACTTTTGCTTCGAAAGTTTGCTGGAATTGTTCAGCAAAACTGAGTTTGGTATTACTTTGTTGGAAGATTTTAGACTACAGATTTAATATCTGTAGTAACTAAAGGATTGTTTAGGTCATCTTTTTTTTCCCTTGAATCCATTTTATTAAAATTTTACATTTATTGGATATAAAGTTGTGCATAATATTTATTGTTTTATGATACCTATTATTGTGTTTCTCTTCTTTTTCATGTTTCTAACTTGTATCATATTTTTATCAGTATTGCCAGAGGGTTCACATTTGTTAGTTTTTTCAAAGAACCAATTTTGGTTCTGTTAATACTCTTTTTAATATATTTATTTTCTAATTCATCAATTTCTGCTTTTATCTTTATTATGTCCTTCCTTTGATTATACTTGAGTATATTCCGGTTCTTTTTCTAGCATCTTACTTTTGATGCTTAGTCAAATATTTTTCTATCTTATTTAAGCATCAAAGGCTATAAATTTTCCTCTAAGGGCTACTTTGGATACATTCCTACAGGTTTTTGTGTGCATTTCTGTTATATTTTCATTCTGAATATTTTCTAATTTCTATTACTTGTTTCATCTTTCAACCATGAGTTATTTAGAAATATTTCTTAATTTTCAAACAAATAATTTTTTTATGACTGTCTTTTTGTTACTGATTCTAAATCTTGCAATCAGAGTACATTGGTCTGTATTTGAATTATTTAAAATTTATACTTTTTAGACTAGAAGTGGTCATTTTTCACATATAATCTGTGTCAACTTGAAAAAATAAACTATGTATTTTGCAGCTTTTGTGTTCTCATATGTCTGTTGCATAAAGCTTGTTAATTTTGTTTACATCTTTTATATCTTCATTGATTTTTTTTGTCTTCTTGATCAGTCAACAGCAGAGGGAGAAACATTAAAATCTCTCACTGTGATGGTGCATTTGTTTATTGTTCTTTAAAGTTCTTTCAAGTTTTGCTTTATATATTTTCAGACTATGTTTTGAGAGCTTGAAAGTTGAAAATAATTTATTTTTCTGGTGAACTGAACTGTTTAAAAGATCATTGTGTAGTGACTATCTGTAGTAATATTTTTGACCTTAAAGTTTCCACCCCCCAGCTATTACATTGGCTTTCTTTTGGTCTTTGTCTAACAAGTCTTTTCTATTCTCTTACTATCAACCTTTCTACCTTTCTGTGCTTTTTATGTGTTTTGTGTATAGCTGGATTTTTAAAAATCCAGTCTAACTATCTTTTAACTAGGGAATTTAGACCATTTAATTATACAATAATTTTTATTATTTAAGGTTACCCCAAAATACTCTAGAAATATTAATATTTGTACTTAATAAAGTTTAGCATTAAATAATAATTTTCTGTTTCTCTTGAAAAGTCAAGGGTCTTAGGACACTGTGACTTTAATTATCCCCTCCCAATTCATACTCTATTTTCATGTTACCTTATTTTTTCTCACAAGTCATTATTGTTATTTTTAATAAAGCCAATGTTTATGTAGATTTATTCATATATTTATCACTTCTTTGTTCACCACTCCTTCTTGTATATCAGTCCTTCTCTTTGTAATTTCTTTCTGTTCAAAATACATGCTTTAAAATTTATTTTCTTGTTGATGACAAATTTTCTTCTTGTCTGTCTTAAAATGTCTGTTTCCATCTGTTCATGAAAGAACTCTGGTATTGGACATTTGATTCTCAGTTGATAGTTATATTCTCTCTCTGCACAGGGAGATAGTGTCCAAAGTCTTCTGGCTTCCATTGTTACTGTCAGTTTATTGGCATTCCTTTGCTTGGCATTCTTCTGACTGCTTGTATGGTCTTTTCCTTGTCTTTAGCATTCTCCAGTTTCACTTTTATGTGTCGAGGGGTGAATATTATTGAATGCATACTGCTTGAATTAATTAAGTTTCTTGAATCTATGAATTGTGTCTTTCATCAGCTTGAGAAAATGTTTAGTCATTATCTTTTCAACTATTACCTCTCCTTTTTTCTTTTAGAAGTCTAACAAGACATGTTCATCTTTCTCACTCTATCTTCTATGTTTCCTAACCTCTCTCATACGTTCTCTCATTCTGTTCACTAATTCTGTTTAGCTATGTCTAATCTCTAATAAATGGAACATTTTTTAAAATTTCAAATATGATTTTGGTTTTATGAAGTCCTACTTGGTTCTTTTTCAAACATTCTTGGTCACATTGTATAGTCTCTTGCTGCTCACTCTGATGTTTAGATTCTACTTAAATTCTTTAAATATATTAAACATCCTGATTTTATATTCTGTGTCTGTTAATGATAATATCTGAAGTCTTTTTGCAAGTTTGATTCTGTTGTTTGTTTCTCAGTTCTTGCTCCCAGAACCATATTTCCTTCTTTGTTTTATAATTTTTAAGCTATATGGTTATAAGGATAAATTTTGTCTCTGGGAATTCTTTGAGACCTGGATGGAAATGGTTTCTTTCAGAGTGGGTTTGCATTTGCCTCCACCTGGTGCTAGGGTTGTTACCAGCTAGAAAGTCCTTCACACTAAATTTTCAGTATGAAAGTTTCTAACCACACAAGCAATATGAAGGCTGCAAACCCATGTGAAGGCTAACTTATAGTTATGGGTTCTTAGTGGAAGTTTTTTCTTTCTTGTATAGTCTTTTCCCTGTCTGTAGTGTTCTCCAGTTTCACTCTTATGTGTCTAGGCATAAATATTTTTGAACTCATACTGCTTGAATTAATTAAGTTTCTTGAATCTATGGATTGTATCTTTCATTAGCTTGGGAAAATGTTTAGCTTTTATCTTAGTGCAAAGGTCTGAGATAAACAATCAGCCCCTAGATTCACCCAAAGAGTGGTAGTTGCAGGTGAGAAGAAAGAAAGATTTATATCTAGTTCACCCTCACACTACGAATGCAGCATTAATTAGCCCAGCTCTATGCAGGAGTTCATATTAGAGTCCTTGCCTTGGTGAGCCCTGACCTTTGTCTCTTGTTTTCTCTTCTCCATGAGTCCCTGAAAGCCAAAGCTATACTTTACCAAATTTGAAAAATGCACTGAAGGCCACAGTCAACTTCATGTTCTAAGTCATATTTTGAATCCCTACATTTACTGTGTTGTGGACTTATAAACAGACTGGACAGCATAGACAACAAACACTTATTTTATCACAGTACAGGAGGCTAGAAGTCCATGACAAAGGTGCTCGCAAATTTGTTTTCCAGTGAGGGCTCTCATCTTGGCTTGTAGATGGCTACCTTCTCACTGTATCTTCATATGGTTTTTCCCCTATGAACACAAAGAGAGTAAGCTCTCCAAGCATTCGATGTCTCCTTCTCTTAAAATGACACTAATTCCACCCTTAACCTTAATTACCTCCCTAAAAACCCCATCTTCAAATACAGTCACATTGGGGTTTCAACATATGAATTTGGGGGAAGTATAATTCAGCCCATAATACTTACTAACTTGTGAAAAGCTTCTTATTTTTCTCTTTAAATTTTAGCCAACGCTTTAAAATTGTTTGGCCTAAGTGCCTACAGTCACAGTGCTGGAATCACTGAAAGCATATTTTCTCTGCACAGCATTTTACAAAGAGAGATTTATATTTTATTCATTTGATTACACCATTTCATGATGAACTAGTCAATGGGGAAGGATGATTCAGCCACATGGGGTAAGGATGGAAGCTAGACCAGAAGAAGGACTTACTACTATGAGATTATATTAAGTTGTTAACTAGAAGGCTCTTTCTTGGACATTGTTAAAGATGCTTATCTCCATTTTTGTTTTGTTTTGTTTTGCCTTTTTTTTTTAACTTGAAGTTGGCGTATAGGGAGAAGTGTAGGTGAGGCCTGAGATTTTCTACAAAAACAATTAGATTCATCTCCAGAAAGGCCCAGCCTTGGCCAGTATGTGGAGGTCGGTGACCCCATATGATCACTCCCCCACATGTCCTGAAAAAAGTTATACCAGCCTGGGTTCCTAAAGAGAACCCCTTTGAAGAACACCCCCTTATGGTGTGTAAAGGGTATTCCCAACATCTCCATGGGTCCTTGGTGGGCTTTAGGTAGTGCTGAGGAAGCCCTGAAAGGCCGAAGAGAGTTCTGCCCTGGAACCAGGTGGGAGGAGAGCCAGGGAACATACAATACAGCAATGCAACAAGGGGAGTTTAAGTGTGAAGGCTCAAAGTCTAAGACTGAGGAATAGATGCTGTCTTCCAGCAAACAGCAGGGAAATGGGTGCTATGTTCCTAGCCCTATTTGTAGAACTGGTCCACAGGTGAGAGTCAGGTGTGTCCCAGGCCTCACTTTCAGATCTTAGTGCTCTCTGAAAAGCACAGTCTCTCTCAACTCACATTATGTTTTATGGGATGAGCATTCATTCATTCACTGACTGTAGGTATGGCCCCACTTTTGAGGAATGTGTGCATGGGAGTGAAAACAGGCATGTAAATAGAAAACTGGAATACAGATAAGTGTTGACGGAGGTTTTTCAGAGGGCCATGGGAAAACCCATGAAGGAAGTACTAACTTAGGGGTCAGGAAGTTTCCACAAAGGAGGTAATATTTGAGCAGGATCTTGAAGGATGGGTAACCTCGGAAATCAGAGTGGACACGTGCAAAGACAATGCGATTTGGAACAGCCTCTTAGAACTGAAAGTAATTTAATATGCCTGATCCAGGTAAGGACGGACAGGTAAGCAGGATTCAGGTCATGATGAGTCCGCCTGCTTGGCAAAGATGTTTGGGTGTTATCTTAAAACAGAGGCTTTTAAGACCAGAAATGTTAGACTATTGTTAACAATATTAGCTCTTGTATGCCTATCCTGTGCCAAGCACTAAGCTTCCCTCAAGAGGGAAACATGATGCATTGGAAGTGTCTGTGATCCATTCAATGGCATTTAGATATACTGGTTGGAAACTTCTGATAAATCTGGGTTCCAGAGAGATATTTGGATGCTAGCTTATCAGCCCATGGGTAAGAATAGAAGCCTAAGAAACAGATAGTATTTCTTGAAAAGAGTGAAGAGGATAAGAAGATTTAGAATGGGAAAGTCATCCTTTAAGTGAAAGAGCAAGACCAGAGAAAGAAACAGAGTAGGAGCAGTCTGAGAGGCAGGGGGAGAGTCATGATGCAAGAGTACATTCCAAGTAGGATGTGTCTGATCACAGTAGTAATGAAAATGTCTTATTGGAAAAGTGCTGAAAAGAGACCACTGGCTTTGACCCTGGAAGAAGACCTTTCAGTGGAACGCTGGGGCAGCAACAGACTGCAGTGGGTGGGGCAAACAGATGGGAGGTGAGGCTATGGAGTCCAAGAGTGCCGACAGCCCTATTGTAGGTTTCATGATGATGCAAAGGAAGGAGTGTGGATGCATACGATGGAGGGAAAGTTTGGGGGCTACTCTGGGCGTGTGTTTAAATATTGGAAACCAAAGTGTGTGTGAGAACTGAGAGTGAAGCAGGCAGATGGAGAGAGAGGAGAAATAGGAGGAAGAGGCTGGTAAGAGGTGGGAGATTCCAGAGTGAGAGAGCAAGCAATGACATTGAGAACGCCAGGCTCCCTTTGCAAGGAGCAGGTGGAGAAAGAGAGAGGGGTCAAGAGATGTGCCAACAGGAGCATAGAGAGGACACGTGTCCCCTTTATCTAATCATAATCATGAAATGATTATGCATCCCAGTCACCTGGATGTGTTTGACATGAGGACCCTTCCTGGAATCCCATCCTTCTTGTAGAGCCTCTGCTAGCTGTGCTTGGGAGGGAGCTAGGAATGTCCCAGTGACTAGGACCTTTCCAAAGATACAAAGAAGGCCCAAAGAGAAGCAGAGATGCTCTGGGGTGGGACTGGCCAAGAACCTACGTCAAGACATCAGCATTAACTGAGCACTTGTAGGTTGCACCTCTCCACTGTAGGAACAGTAAGAACCTATAGTCTTGTTGGAGAGAGAGGTTAGAGTATATCTCTACTCAGTAAAATAATAATAAACAAATGAAAACACTCCTGGACTCTTAGCAGAGTCAAGGAACAGAGAAAAGAAGGCTCAGAGCGAGTGATGCAGCCTAACCATATGCAGCCTCCATACCCTGCCTGAATGGGGACGGCCCTGGGCAGAGCTAACCTCACCTGGGAAATCTGGGCTGTCATAATCCTTATAATATTAATCTAATATTAATATAATATCTGCCTACAATAGTATTTCCCAAGTTCCATCAGAAATGTCTGGAGAGACTTTAAACAGTTTCTTAAGCTCTTTCCCCAGATATCTGTTTCAGTGGGTCTAGGGTGGGTGCCTGGAACTTATTTTTAAAGAGCACCCTGGTGGTTCTGAACAGCAAAGCTTATGTGATAAATAACAACCCTCTCCCCCAGCAAAGTAGACAGAGCCCACCCCCATCCTTTCCTTCAGGCTCACAGACACATCTGGCCTTTTAAAGCCTCTGTCTAGGCACTTCTAGTCCCAGTATGCTTTTTCTTCTCCAGGCAAATTCCTATCCCCCTTTGAGACACAGTCCATACAATCTCTTCTGAGAAGGCTTCCTCAGTCCACCAGGTCTGGCTCCTTCCTCCTTCCCACAGCACTTTATCAACACCTTTTGTTTATACACGTATCATACTGTGCTCTGTTTAGAGTCTATCTCCCCCATAGCACCTGAATGCCCTGAATGCTGGGATGGCATTTTGTTGACTTCTCCCACAGTTAGCACAGTGCTGGGCACAGAGGAGCTCAGCAATGCTTGAATATGTCAGTAATTGATGGAGGATTTGCTCCTCTGGTGCGTCTCTGCCTGCATTGGGGTTGGGGTTCAGCCTTTTGTCCTGTTAGGCCCATTCAGCTCAGCCTCAGGGAAGAAGACACAGTCAGGGTGCAACCCAGACCCGCCCCGGTGCCTCCTACCTGTTCACATCTGTCTTCCTTTTGCAGCTTCTCAGCATGAACACAAGACATATGATCCAATTTGCATATGAGCCTCGCTTGATTTGATCAGAAAAGTTAATCCACCTTTGCTAGAAAAGAAGAAAAAGCTAGGCAGTAGAGAGAATGAGGGTGGGGGAGGGTCATGGAAGGAAGAGGGAAAGGAAAGCTTATTTCATGAACTTCAAAGCCAAAGATAACAGCGTTTTGATTCTTCACTCCTTGGGGATTATCAGTGTCACCCTTCCCTTTGTAGAAATGAAAAATTGAGAAATCGCTCTCTAGGCAAGTGATAACCAGCCAGTACAAATGTCAGGGATGCATTTGTGGGAACCTTTGTTCACTCACATATTCATTCAGCAAACATTTTCTCACACCCTCTCTGTGCAGGGCCCTGAGCAAGATGCTGGTAGTCAGGCTTTCCCTGTGTACCTCCACATCCTGTTTCTCATGACTGGGTGGCTCCCAAGGGACCCTTTAATGGCCGTCTCCAAGTCCAAAGCCTGATTCCTTTCCCTTTTACTCTTATCTTCATTTCATGGCATATGTTGGCATTCATCCACCCCTGGAACTGGCCATAGCCTTGGCATCCCTGTACACCTTTATTGTTGAAGACAGACCCTGCCCTCCTAAGCCAGGATTTTGTGCTCTGCCTGTGCTGGCCTGGTTTAAGCATACATCATGCTGTAGCTATATTGTTTTCTATGTACTCAGGGCTGCTGAGGCCCCTCTGGAAGCTGTGAGGGGTTGAGGGCAGCAGCCATGTTACCTTACCTGCCCATGCCTCTCCAAAGCCCAGCATTCCAGCACTTGACAACTGCATATTAAGTGTTGAATGAATAGGTGAACATGTGAGCAAATGAGTCCATCAATGAATCAATGAGTCAATGAACAATTGAAAGGGTGCACTGCTCTCAGAACCACCAAAATCAAACCTCACATTGTGACCAAAGTTCCAGACCTTCTGAATGTTCTCAGTCCCTTCTCCAGACTTTGTTTCTCAACTTCCTCAGAAGCCTTCACCAGAGATGCCAGAAGTTTCTCTTCTTGAACTCCTGAGGGTTCAGGTCTCCAGCTGTCCCACCAGCCTTTTCACCAGCCTCCCCTCCTCCCCACTCAAGGAACTAATTCTCTGGCCCTGCCTGGGGGCCTCAGCAAGACCCAGGGAAGAAATCACCATTCAGGCTGTGCCCAGGAAAAGTGAGTTCCCTTTCTTTCATGAAGCTAATATTCACCCTGGAGGCAACATTAGTAAACAGGCTGAATGGGTCAAGGTCAGCCCTTGGGAGCTCAGAGAAGTGCTCTGAGGAGGAATATGGGACTGTTTTGGTTGAAGCAGGACCTTGCCCACTCTGGCTCCTCTTCCATTTTTATTGGTGGTCTTCGAACTACCTTTATGGAACCCTAGGGTGCCTGAGAATCCAGTTTGGAAACCATTGCTCTAGGGTAGAGGTCAATAAGTGTTTTCTGTAAAGAGCCAGGTAATACATATTTTAGACTTTGAAAACCATGTAGGAAGGTCTTTGTTGCAGGATTTTTTTATTTGTTTTTGGTTTTTACTCTTTTAAAAATGTAAAAACGTTTTTCAGTTCTAGGGGCCATATAAAAACAGGCTTTGGACTAGATTTGGCCTGAGAGCATAGTTTTTGAACCCTGCTCTAGGAGATATGGAGGTACTGAGAGTATTTGGTACAGAGTGAAGGATGGGCAACTGAGGCAGAGAGTCTGATCAAGAGGGTGTTGTAGCAAAGTAGTCATTAGACAAACAGCCTCAGTTTAGATCTCTTGGGACTCCAGCTTCCCACATACTCCCCTGAGCTGGCGGATCCTCTTCAGCCTTACCCAGACCTTGAGCACAGGCTGGCAGGTCCAGGAGCCCAGTCCTTTTGTTGATCCTGGACGGTGCTTGGCAAGTGAGGAATGTTCTCCAGGGCCTTAGATGGGCTTCCTCCTTGGTCCCTCTCACCAAGAGTCTCATGTGTTCTAAGGGATCTACTCACTTGGACTCCCCCCAACCTCTACCATGAATACACACTCAGGATCCCCCTAATTCCTCCTTGAGCTGTTGGGACCCTGCAACAGCCTCCTGCTGGTCTCTCTACCTCCAGTCCTCCCTTCATGCTGAATGATAGCTTTCCATCAATTTGACTGTAAAGGCCAGACTGACTGCTCAGGCTGCAGGCAAAATCAACTACAGACTTGGCCAGGCTGTTGTTCCCAGCCCTTCACTGCTCACAGCATTACCTGGACCGAACCCACAGCCTTCTCCATCCCTCCACAGGCCGTCCTTCCTACTCTCTCTTCTCTGCAATCCTTCAGCACCCACCATCAGTGTCATGTCCTTGGCATTTAGATTGTGCTCTAAATTGTCAGGCAAGCAAGATAACATATGGGAAGCAGCTAGCTCAGTACTTGGCACATGGCAGGTGCTCAGTAATTATGTCCTAGATGATGGGTTTGTTTATTCATTTATCTAATGGGTTTAAATTGGGTGACTGAGCTGTATACAAATGTGCCTCTTTGATCATGCCTATTTCATGTGCTGCCATTGCTCCTGCCTCTGAAAGCCGCTTTGTGAGCTTGATTGATCTGCATGTTAGTTAATGAGTCATTATAGGAGCCTATCTTTAAACAAAGGCCAAAGCAGAGGAAGAAAAAAAAAGAAAAGGAAAAAGGAACGTGTCAGTGCATTGTGCACTGGGGACCCGTCCCGCAGCCACAGTGTTGTGTACAGTGAATAGTCCTCGCGGTGTAATTAGCTTCTACATCAGGGTCGGCATGCTCAAATGTGCTTCTCATCAATGGCGGCTCTAACCAGTGATGTGAATCGTTTTATGGCTCTGGGTTCTGACCTCCAAAGCAATATCTTCCCATTTCAGACCTAATAATCATATGTTACCTTTTTTGGAGGTGGCTGGGTGAGGAGTGTCCTCTGTCCTGGGGCTGACTGGAAGGGCCTGATGTGGAGAGAATGTGTGGCCAGGACCCTTGGTCTCTGCACAGCCCAGTTCCCTCCTATAGAAGGCACCGCCAGCCTTGTGGTATTTTATGTGCAGCAAGTGTTTGCTGAACCCCTCCTGGGATCCAGAAAAAGAGCTGAGGAAGGCTTGAGAGGAAAAAAGAGGTTTAAGTCAGAGTCCTGAGCTTGTGGATCTGAGACCCTGCTGGGATGGCATAAGGCAATAGAGCAGAGTGACAAAGAGCCTGGCCTCAGGCTGCCTGCTATGAGTCCCTGTCTTAGACTTAGGTGTGTGACCCCAGGAAAGTTGCCTGAACTCTGTGCCCAGGATTTCCCATTTGTAAAATGGAGGTAATCACAGTAACTATTGTTGTGAGTTTTACATGAGTGGATATGTGTAAAGCGCAAAGAACACAGTTGAGCACATCGCAGGTGTCAACACTCATAGTGACAAAATCTCATAAGAGAAAAGGACCAAAGACTATGATTAAGTGTCGCCAAGAATCTTCTAAACCAAGGATCAGCAAGCAATGGCCTGTGGGCCAAATGCTGCTCATTGCTTGTTTTGTAAATAAAGTTTTATTGGAACATAGCCATGCCCACTCATGTACATGTTGTATATGGCCATGTTCATGCTACACCAAAAGAATTGAGTAGTTGACAGACATCATATGGTGCACAAAGGGGAAAATATTTGCTATCTGGCCATTCACAGAAAAAGTTGGTCATCCTTTGTTCTAAATGGTAGCTGCTGAGAGGGATCTGAGAGTCTAGCAACCCATCTCTGCTGGAGAAGCAGGAGATTTGCAAAGTGTCCTCCCACTCAACACTCTCTGAGCCCTGGCATGTGCCTGGCAAACCAACAGGCACTGGCGGCACAGAGGCTGTGAGACCTGACCCCTGCCCTCCAGAAGTTCACGGTGTAGTGAACAGTAAACAGATCAATCCCGGTCTGACAGGTAAGTACTGAAACAGTGGTGAGAGGGAGGAGGCAGGCAGGGAGCCTCTCCTTGTCAAAGTTAGTCAGAGTTTAGGATTAGCTCAGGGATGAGGAGGAATGCACTAGAGCAGGGACCAAGAGAGGGAAGAGCCTATGCAAATGGGAGTTGTGAGCAGACTGCCATGACAGGTTGCCCAGGAGCGCAAGTGGTCGCACAGGCTGTGTGGGGGTGTGGTGGGAGGCAGGTCAGCAGGGAGCAGATGTGGAGGTCTCCTCCTTATGTGTCAGGTTAGGAAGTGAGACTCCAGGAAATGTTCTGTGTGTCAGGACGAAAGAGAGAGAGAGAGATGGGAAGGATGACCCCACAAAGATGCCATTATCTAACAGGGAACATTCTGGATGGAAAACCTAGAAGGGCCAGGGAATCCCCACTCATTCTTGAGTTAAATTCCAACTCCTATTTGCTAACCCACCCCAACCACTTCTTGCTGCAGGTCCCCATCTTCCCTCGCCTAGACTGTTGCTTCAGTTCAGTCATTGGGCTACTGGTTTCAACTGACACTCAGTGCCACTGCTCCTAGAACTGAACTCTTACATTATGCCTTTACTTAGAACTCTTTCCATAACTCCCTGTTGACTTCAGGACAAAGCTCAACATTCTCACCATGACCGGAAGCCTTCCATAATCTGGCTCCTCCTATGTCTCTCACATCACCACCCTCTGCTTCCCTATCACTTAACTCTGCAGTCATTAGAAGTCTCTGGACAAGTCACACTGTTCCACGCCTCTGCTCTTTCCTCTGCCTGTATTGCTTTCCCTTCCAGATCCATTGGTTGAACTCCAGTTCATTTTCCAAATGTAACCTGGGCTTCATTTCCTCCAGGAAGCCTCCTTTACCCTTTCTCCCAGCCACTAGCAGCCACTTCCTCCTCCTCTGTGTCTATCTACAGACCCACTCACCTCTTCACAGGTGTTATTATCCAGAAATACTCCGCTCTGTGAATCCCATGCCCATGCATGGGGCCCCTATATAGATGGTATCCAGGCCTAAGAATGAGGGCAGATTCCATTTGCTTCTGAGATACCTGAGGAAGCACCTCGGGTGAGGCTCTGCAGGCTTCTGGCAGGATATGGGTGTTAGGTTGGTTGATTGGATGGAAACCTGCAGAAGGTGGCAGTCACAACAACTAGGAAAAAATATCCACAGGCATTCTCTACTCCTAGGATTGTAGAATAGAAAACAAAGGACTGACTTCAGCCTCTCCATTGCAGAGGGAATGAAAATCACATCAGATTAAAACCAGATTAAAATGGACAAATAGAGACTCACATTAGACATTAGGAACAGGTGCCTCTGTGTGTCCTGTCCTTATGAATGGCAACATCCTTTGCCCACCCAGTTGCCCAAGCCAGAAACCTGCAGCTCACTCTAGATCCCACCCTCTCCTCAGCTCCTTATCTATCCAGTCACAAAGCCCTAAATGTCATAAGACCTGCCCTCTTCTCTGTCTCTGTTGTTGCTACCCTCCATTGTTCACCTGCTCTACTGTAAAAGTCTGCCAGTGTCCTCACTACCCAACCTTACTCTTGCCAATCACTTCCACACAAGTAGCCACACTGATCTTTTTTCAATCACCCATGTGTCCCTGTCACTCACTATTTTAAACTCCTCTGCTGCTTCTCCCTCAGAATAAACCTCAGTTCCTTGGAGTAGGGACATGAGACCTCTTAGACCAAGTTTCTGGCAAACTTTTCACGTTCTAGACCTTCCTGAGTCACTTGCACTGAGGGCCCAGACATGTTGTCTCCCAGAGTCAGGCAGCTAGCAGATATGCTCATTTTGTGGATCTGCTATCCACAGACACGAAACAACTTGTTCTGGGATGTTTCATCTCTGCCACAGCTCAGATCCTGTGCTCCTGACTCCTTCTAAGAATGTCCCCCTCCCTCTCCCAGCATCCCCCTTTGGCCTTTCAGAGTCTGCTGCAGCCTTCAGTATTTCCTCAGACAACACCACCTCAAGTAGCCCTCTTACCCAGGCTGGGGGAACCACAGACTCCTCTCTGCTCCCACAGCCCTGCTGTAGCATCTCTCACCCCCTAGTGCTGTGGTTATCAGTTTACTTTTCTGTGTCCCCTTCTCTCTGAGAGCAGGTACTGTGCCATGCTCACTGTTGAAACCCCACCTCCCAGCCCGGCATATGGTGAGTGCTTAGTAAATATTTGTGGAAGGCAGGATTAAAACAAGAGGAAGGAATCTTGTCAAAATCTCCTTCTGAGAACATTCATTTCTTCAACAAATAAACAATAAAAAGGCATGGGGAAACCAGGCAGAGGAGAAGCTGAGAGAAACTTTTGTAGGTCCCTGGGGGCAAGAAAGCTGAGATTCCACATGTGGTCTGAAAAATTGCCACCAAGCCCATGGGGATTTCTGTGCACTAAGGCATGAAAAAAGAGCCTAATCATCTCGCAGTTGGCCAGATGTGCCTGGTTGCTGTGACGGCCCCCTGAATTGGCCAGATGTGTCATGAACATCTTCAGAAACATCAGGGGGACCTGGAGACTACACATCCTGGAGAAAAACAGCTCACACTCATTAAAGTGGCACAGAAATGGTCAGTTTGTGTAGGATGGTATCACCAGTGACTCTGAGGATTGGGTCCTAACAAAGAAAATGCTTCGTCTCCTCAAGGCTTTAGAAGTCTTCCTCTTAACTCCTGCCTGCTCCTAACCCTGTGCTTCCTCCACAGGTGATCAAGCTTGCCTTTGAGGAGTTTGATTTGGAGAGGGGCTATGACACCTTGACGGTTGGGGACGGTGGGCAGGATGGGGACCAGAAGACAGTTCTCTACATGTAAGTGAAACATGTGGTCTGGAGGGTGGCATGGCGTGTGGACAATGGCGGGGGGGTGAAAGGGTGGGCTTGCCAAATCCTGCATGGTCCCTAGACCACACTGCAGCAAGGACAGTGTCCTGCAGCCTTCCTTGTTTCAGCAACAATCCCTCCACCTCTCTCTACTCCAACCAAGGGGAAAAGAGCACTGGGCAGATTCTCACTGGGAATTCATATGGAAAGTGAGCAGAATAAGCAGTCTCTTAGGAGGCAGAGGAGATGGCAGTTTTGCATATGAGCCTGGAGCTATCCACTGCCTGGCTGCTTCCATGCAGACCCTGCATCTGCCACCGGACAGTTCTAACTTCAGGCCACGTCTGTCCATGGCAGCCTGACCTCAGTCAGAGACATTAGAAGTGTGTTGTGAACCTTCCTGCTTGCTTAGAACTATCTGGGAAATGGATAGTTTCATAGAATCAGGACCATATAGACATAGTGATCATACTTTCTGAGCTGAGAATGGCCAGCATGAAGTGGTCTAGTCAAAAGAGAGGGAAATATGAGACCATCCTGGGATTCCACTAAGTTGGTCCTGTGCTTTCGAGGTCCATTTAGTTTCTACTTTGCCCACCACCAGTAACCTGACGTGAGAACCTGGAAATGTTTCCATTTGGTAAATGGGTACATGTGTCCCAGCTTCAGAGACAGACAAACCTGACCATGTCCCTCTCCTTTCCAAGAGAGAGGTGGGAAGTCATCGATGTTGACCATCTGCTATGCCCTCAAGCACTGTGATGGGAACTTTTGCCTCAGTTATCTCACTTAAGCCCCACAGCAACCCTGTGAGAAAGGTGTTAATATCCCCTATGAGCAGGTAGGGAGACTGAGGCGCAAAGCTTTCAGAGAAGGCTGGTAGTAGAACCTGCACTCAAGTTTATGTCTTTTGATTTCAGTCAAGGACTGTGTCCCATGCCACCCTCCCTCCCCCAACCAGGCTAGCTCCAGGCTGTGACCCTCTGGTGCTGATGCTGATTAACAGCTGACTTATCTAGAGGCTGTACTATTGTGGGAGCTTCTCACACCTACCTGAAGATGATGTATCCAAGCAGTTATAAGACTCATCTCATCCAGTGGTACCTGCTGAGTCAGGTGACATGGCTGGGACTTAGGATCTCTCAAGACAAAGGAGTGGACTATGGGGCCAAAAAGCATTCTTCCCCTCCACCTCCTCCACTGTATGAGTCAAAGTTCTCCAGAGAAACAGAGCCACTAGGAGATGATAGATAGATAGATAGATAGACGATAGATAGATAGATAGATAGATAGATAGATAGATAGATAGAGCAAGATGGATAGATACATACATATGTAAGTAGGTAGGTAGATTAGATAGATAGATAGATAGATAGATAGATAGATAGATAGATAGATAGATAGATAGATAGATTTGTTGTAAGGAATTGGCTTGTGTGATTTTGGAGGCTGACAGGCCCAAGATCTGCAGAGAGAGTTGGCAAGCTGGAGACCCAGGAGAGTCAATGTAGTGCCAGTCTGAAGGCCAGTAGGCTCAAGACCCAGGAAGAGTGGTAATTCAGTTTAAGTTCAAAAGTAGGAAATAAGCTGATGTCCCAGTTCAAAGACAGTCAGGGAGGAAGAATTATCTTACTCAAGGAAGGGTCTTTGTCTTGTTCTCTTTGGTCCTTCAACTGATTGGATGAGGTTCACCCACACTGGGGAGGACCATCTGCTTTTTGGAATATTAATCTCATCCAAAACACTCTTGCAGAAATATCCAGCATAGTGTTTGACCAAATATTTGGGCACCCAGTGGTCTAGCCAGGCTGACACATAAAAGTAACCATCACACCCATTTCTCCCCTTCTCTTGGTGCTTCCCCATCACTCATATTCTGCCCTAGTTTGCTGCCCTGTATGGGACATCAACTCAGTATGCCCAAGAGGCCCGGATCCCAGCTCTCTTTCCTCCCACAATCCCACTGTGCTTTGACATAGTGAGGACCTTAGGATATCAGAGCTGAAAAGACTTTTGGGAATCACAAAACAACACAATCCCCTCATCTACCATGGAGTAAAAAAAACCCAGGGAGGCTCAACCACTTACCCAATGTCCCACTGCAAATGAGTGGCAGAGCTAGGGATTGTACCCAGATCTCTGGATCAGTATAGTTTGAATGATCTCCCTACTGTTCCCTAGCAGCCCTCAGCTCTCCCACCACCCCCAGATCTCTTTACACCAATATAGATTTCAGACCTTCAGGGAAATGCATGCAAAATGGATGGGCTTTTTGAGTCAAAGAGAGAAAAAACACAGATCTCAGCTTTCTCCCTTGCTCACCAGAGTCCCAGAGGCAGAAGTCAGCATAGGTCTGGCCTCAGTCCTTACTCTTCACAGAATGTCAAAGCTCAGGGACATCACATGACCAGGCTGTTGTATCCCAGGTGGTCTGTCCTAGCTCTACCCCTATGACACTCATGGTATGATGTTCCTCTCACTACTACCATCTCAACAGCCCCCCCAAGCTTTGAGATCCCAGAGTGAAGCAGAGATTAGAACCCATTAATTCAGTCACTCCCTCTGCACCTCCTCACCCCATGATCTGTGCTGGCGATTTGTCTGTTCTCCACAGAAGGGTAGAGCCAGGTTTCTTCTGGAAACCCTGGTCTGCACAGGAGACTTTTGGCTCTGCCGCTCCATCAGGTTGACCTTAGGAAAGTCACCTTCCATTCTGCACCTCTGTCTTCTTACCTATACCGTGAGGTGACATCACCTACTTCACTGGTGATGAGGGCACTAAATGAGATAATGTGTGAGAAGTTGGTCAGCGCAGTGTCTGACTTGAGTAGGTGTTTGGTAAAGTGAGTTGAATCAGAATTCTCCCCATGCTTAAATGCTCTTCTTCAGAAGGAATGCAGCCCTCAGATGATGGCCACACTTTCAGTCTTGCTTCTCCTACTGGAATGGAGGGAGACATCTCCTTAAAAGGAATGGCTTGGATTCTAATTGGGGAAGTGAATTTCTGTAATGGGAAACCCAAAAAGACAGCTGTAGGAGTATCTTTTCTGCAATACAATTCACATGAAAGATCAAAGATTGTGAGGGTGTAGACACCCCCTTGATTAGATTTGGCTCCAGCTGTTCCTATGCCTGAGCAAGCAAGGACACAGATGTCCCTTGTGAGTGCAGGAGTCTAGGATAAGGAGCCAAAGGTAAGATTCAAGCTCTGCCCATGATCAGAAATACATGGGGCCCAGAATTTGCCCCTGTGTGGACCTGACTCCTAGATAGTCCTTTAGATGTCATTAGCCAAGCAGTTGTTCTATTCGGGTGCCATGGTGGGGTGCAGGCCTCTAAATCTCTCTCTTCTGCCAGCCTCACAGGTACATCTGTCCCAGATCTCATTGTCAGCACCAACCATCAAATGTGGCTCCTCTTCCAGACCGATGGCAGTGGCAGCTCCCTGGGATTCAAGGCTTCTTATGAAGGTAATTGCTCTTAGGGAGCCAGATGAAATTCATCCTGGAGTTCGAGACTTGGGGTCTGAATTTGGAGTCAGAAAGCCCTGGGTTTGAATCCTGGTCCTGCCCTACACTAAATTCCTCCCCTTAGGCACATTATTTACTTCTCTGAGCCCCAGCCTCCTTCTTTGTTCAGTGGGACTCCCTGGTTGTTTCGAGAATTATCTGGGATAAATCACTTACAGTGCTAGACATCCAGTATCAGGTATACACATCAGTTCCAATCCCAGTTCATACCTGACTCATGTAGACTTTTAAGAGGCCTCGTTTATTTTGAAAATATTTAGACTGGGGACAATAGCTTTCCAAGCTACCTTACTGGGTGTCATGGTGATGAGTGAGTGACTGTTCATAGAGCTAGGAATGGGCACATGCCATCGTTGGTGGCCTGAGGAGGATGCAGACAAGTGTCTTCACCTTTTGCTGGGAACAGGCATTAAGGGAACTGCAAACTCTGGACCCCAAGAGATACTCCCATCATCACCCTTCTGTGTACTTCCAAACCTCCTGTTGACCAATGACTGCTAAGCCACTCCACAAGTTAAGCCTTGTTAGGGATCAGATACTAGACCAGCATGAGGGGGACAAATACATCAAGTCTAGGTTTCCCCTCAAAGGACTTACACTCTAGCAGTGAGAGAGAAGGGGAAACAAACAAGGTGCTACAACAAGATGGCTACTCAGAGCCAAAGGGAGCACAGGGAAGAGCGCTGTTGTCCTTTCTAGGGGACCAAGAAAAGCTTTATCAAGAAAGTGAGTCTTAAGTTCTCAAAATAACTAGGTGGCTACTAGGGAGACAGGAGGCACAAGAGGGAGAAAGCATGCCTTTCGTGTGACTCACACACTTGCTCCCCCTGCCTCCAGTGTACCATAGGTCCCTCTTGCTCCAGGACCACTGTTGTTTCCAAATACAGTATATGTGTTAGTGTATTAGGGATGGCTGGCTTAAAGCCGTGCAAATTTATTCTCTCACAGTCTGGAAGCTGTGTAAGCAGGACCATGCTTTCTCTGAGACTCTGGATATAATCCTTCCTTTGGTCTTCCTAGCCTCTAATGGTGGCTATCAGTCCTTAGTGTTCCTTGGCTGTGGCCACATTACTCCAATCTTTGCCTTTTTCATCATCCACATTCCTGGGTGTGTGTCTCTCTCCTCTTTCTATAAGGGCACCAGCACACTGGCTTAAGACCTACTCTATTCCAGTATAGTCTCATCTTAACTTGGCTACATCTGCAAAGACTCCATGTCCAAGTAAGTTCATATTTATAGATATGAGGAGTCAGAACTTCAACATAACTTTGTGGGGGTGGGGCACAAGTCAGCACATAATGAGAGGCTAACTCATATTTCTTACACAAACACTTTCCTGCCACAATGGCCTCTGGGGTAAAGATGGATGTACTGCTCTAAGAATAGGATGCATGTGTCTAGGTGAGGCAGAACAGCAGACAGAGAACACTTACAGGGTGACAAATACTGAGTATTGAGCCTGCTTCTGTCCTTTTCTTGCTCCATGGCAGGTTGTGGAACTTTTCTGTTTCCTTGTCTGTGAAATGGAGATAATAATACAACCTAGGTCATGGCGGTCCTGTGAAAATTGTTAGATTAAAAATGTGAATATAAGAAATGTAGCAAATTGCAAAGCAGTGAGTGAGTAACTAATGAGCCAGGACATAGGCAGTTCAGTGATTGGGCTGTCATGGTGCATGAAGTCATGCATAAGCGACTGTGGAGAACAGGAGGAGCAGACAAGAAATCAAGAGACCCTGACTCAGGTCCAAGCTCTGTCACTCACCACTTAGAAAAGGGAAGTGGAGTTGGATGCAGAGTTTCTAAGTTTCCCTCCATTTCTGAAGTTCTCTGGATATTCAGCAGTGAATGTTCCAAGAAGTGGGGAGGAATGATCCAATGTCATCTGCATGCCCTTAATCTGTCCATATTTTGCCAATAGTTTGGAGATGACATAATTAGCATGAACTTGAAAGGGATGACAATACCCATCATCAAAGAGAGTGAGAAAGAGCTGAATGGGGTAGAGCTGTTGGCTAAATTAGTAGGATAAGATGAAGTGAGAATAAATATCAAGTCATGTTTTAAGATTCAAAAAATTAACTACTAGAATTTATCTTAGGGAGTTCGTTGTGCTTTCTTCTTCCTTGATCAGGCATCAACGAATTGAGCTTAAATGTGAGACCTCAGCTTGACATAAATAAGGAGAGGATTTAAGACAGTCCTTGTGAGAAATGCTGATGACCCCTGAATGTTTATTCAGGGAAAAAGTGAACTCGGGAGACTTGAGAGCTGTGTCCAAATATTTGAAGGGCTGTCATGTGGAAGAGAAGAATTAGATTTGTTTGGTGTGATTTCACTGGAAAAGAAAAGGACATAATAATTGCTGAAAGCCTACTATGTGCCAGAAGCTTCATGAGTCTCACTCTGTCACCCAGACTGGAGTGCAGTGACACAATCACAGCCACCGCAGCCTCAACCTGCTAGGCTCAGGCAATCCTTCTGCCTCAGCCTTCCAAGTACGGAGGTACACATGCACATATGCACTGCCATACTCTGCTGATTTTTGTATTTATCATAGAGTTGAGGTCTCGCCAAGTTGCCCAGGCAGGTCTTGAACCCCTGAGCTCAGGCAGTCATCTTGCCTCTGCCTCCCAAAATGCTGTGATTACCGGCATGAGCCACTGTGCCCAGCACCACAGGTTTTCAAATAGTGTTCTGGTACTCCCCAGGAACCTCCAAGGTGAAGTAGAAAATGCCTAGGAAGGAGAGCTCTGACCCTGCCTCCGTTTCTTCTCCTTTCTTCTCTTTTACTCTGGGTAAGCCTTCTTTTAAGAGGGATTCATAGCTAAACATTGCTTGAAAAACATTACTTCATCTCATTCAGTGCTTACACTCTATGATGGCTGCTGTTTTATAGATGAAGACTCTGAGACTCAGAGGGGTGAAGTAACCTGCCCGAGGTCACACAGAAATGTGAGACGTTGCAGAGCTAGGATTTGAGCCTGTGTCTCTCTGACTTCTAAGCCCCATGATTTTTCCCCTATATTGAGAGCCTCCTAGGTTACAGAAATTTCAGCTCCTTATAAAATCTGTGTAGAAGCAATGCTTTGCCCCAGTCAAATGGACCATATGTCATGAGCTTGGATTCCATGTCAATAGAGGTTGGGATTTTTGTCCACTAGTTCACTTATCCATTTCATTCGGCCAGTATTGATTAAGCTCTTGCTATGTGACCAATACTGGATGCTATGATTATAACAGCGAGCAACCTGGATGTGATGTAAAAGCCACTGTGTGAATGCAAGTCACAGACTGGGTGCCCCAGCACTTCTCCTTGGAGCTGTGACAAATTAGGAAGGAGAGTCTGGTGCTTAGAGACATAGCTAACCCACAGGGGCTACATCAGGCTCTGAGCACAGAGGCAGCAGGTTCTGTGAAGATAGAAGGGACTCTGGTATTGGACCAGACCTGGTGAATCCAGTGTGGCTCCAGCTGAGTGACCTTGGGAAAGTCATGTGGTACCCCTGAGCCTCAGTTTCCCCACTTATACAATGGAAATAATAATGCTGACCTTATAGCACTGTCATGGCAATGAAATGAGATCTCAGAAGGTTCCTTGTACACTGCCTGGCATAGAAACAGCACCTTCCCCCCTGGGGGTCACCAAAATTCCTCTCCACCATTCCTGTTCTCCAAGCCAGGCCTGAGCCTACCTCCAGGTGGCCTGTGCTTGCTCTTATAGGCCCTGGTTTAGATCCCTGCCTTACAATGGCACTCCCACTCTCAGACTGGCTGAGAGATGTGGTGGCTCCCTGTGACTGCAGTGCGGAGTGTAGAGGCAGAAATGGCAAGAGAAGAATCTAGCTCACAGGTAGCCTGGACACCTCACAGAGCATTGGAACGTGGTCTCTTGGGAAGAAGACTCTTTGAAGGGTTGAATCGGGTAGGCCACCTTTTCATTCTTGTCCCTTCACCTTTGGTTTTTTATTTGAGGGTTCAAGTCTGTCGTTCTCACACCTACATGGTGAGGAGCTCTCTCTGCTGTAAAAAGGTAGGTAGATTGAGTTTCCTTCTACTGGATCTCCTCCACCTTTCTGGATGTTCCTTCACAGCTCCCGTATGGTTTCTCACTGCCCCCCCCCCCCAGGGTCTGTCCTTAGCTTTCAGTTCCATTATTCTAGAACCTTCGGCAATTGAGCACATCTACTCCATGACTTCAACTTCGACCTAAATTCTGGTGGCTTCTGCATCTGTTTCCCATTTTCATTTTAGTCTATCTGTTACAAATTCATATATGGCTTCCCACTCAGACATCTCAAACCCAACCCACCTGTACAGTCAACTGTCATAACAAAATACCACAGACTGGGTGGTTTAAACAACAGAAATTTATTTTCCCATGGTTATGGAAGTTAAAAGTCCAAGAGCAAGGTTCTGGTCAATTTGATTTCTGGTGAGGGCTCTCTTCCTGGCTTGCAGACAGCCATCTTGTCACCATGTCCTCTCATGTCCTGTCCTTGATGCAGGCACATGAGGGGAGGGGAGAGAGAAAGAGAGAGAGAGAAAAAAAATGTGTATATGAGTGCACAAGTTCTGTGGTGTTTCTTCTTCTAAAGACACCAATCCTATGACATCAGGGCCCACTCTATGACCACATTTAACCCAAAGTACTTCCTTAGAGGCCCTATTTCTAAATACAGTCACACTGAGTATTAACAGCCTCAACACATGAATTTGGGGAACACATATCTTCAGTCCATAATACCATCCAAAGCCAAACTCACCACCTCTGCCCCACGCCCACGACCTGCACTGGTATCCTCTGTCTTAGCAAACAGCATCACCATCCACCCCATAACTAGGCCTCATCTCTCCCTCCTCCTTATCCCTCTCCCCATCTCTAACTCCATTCCCAGATTCTGTCAGCATCACTGCTGTTGTTGAGTCCCTTCTTCATCACCTCTCACTTGAATGATAGCACAGTCCTCCTAACTGGCATCCCTGGCTCTAGTCCTCTTCCTACCTTCCCCCACCCATCTGCCACATGGAACACAGTGCTCTCCCCAGAATCCAAATATGGCACAATCCTCACCTACTTAAAAACAAACAGGCCGGGCATGATGGCTCAAGCCTATAATCCCAGCACTTTGGGAGGCCAAGGTGAGAGGATTGCCTGAGCCCATGGGTTTGAGACCAGCCTGGGTAATGTGGTGAGACTTCATCTCTATAATAAATCAAAAAATTAGCCAGGCATGGTAGTACACGCCTATAGTTCCGGCTATTTGAAAGACTGAGGCGGAAGGATCACCAGAGCCCAGTAGGTTGACACTGGGGTGGCCATGAGCATGCCACTGCACTCCAGCCTGGGTGACAGAGTAAGACTCCAACTCAAAAACAAAAAAATTAAAAACACCAATCCTTAAATGACAACTTCTCATTGATATCCTATGGGGCACCTGCATCCCAGCTACCCTCCTATCCCTGAGCCAAGATGTGTATCCTGTATGGAATTCCCTAGGAGCTCAAATAACAAGGGGGTTAAGATGAAGACAGAGGTAATTCTGAAGCTTTGAGCAATGGTGCTGACTGGAGAAGAGCTACAGGCCTGGGGCAGCAGATAAAATACAAAATTTTTCACATGACATCCAAAGTTCTCCATCATAATAATTCTAAACCAAGTTCTGGCTTCTGTGAATCCATTTAAGGCAGAAATTACAGTTTTATTAATCTCTCTAGTCCTACAGGGCATAGCCCAGTGCTTGACACAAAGGATATGCTCAGAAAAGTTTCCAGAATTAAACTGCCTAAACTGGGGCAGAGAGGGTATCGATGATGTTGTGGCAAGGTGTGCCTGGGGGAGGGGTGGAAATAATGGATGTGGGAAAACTCTGCCCTTGGATGCCTCATGCCATCCTGCGGAACACCTGCATCCCAGCTACTCTCCCATCCCTGAGCCAAGATTTCTATTCTATATGGAACTGGAATAACAGGGGGTTAATTAATGCTTTACACAGGCACAATCATGTGCCCTCCTTGGCACCCTTTCAATTCCCTTCTGGTCCACTTTACCACCTCCCAGTGCTCAGGTGCCAAGAGCGCATGCATTCTCCACTGTTCCCATGAGCTTCAGGTGTTGGGCAAGCCCAGTTTAAAATCAGACTCTCCCTTTGACTCCCTGTGTGCTGGTGCTTCCTCACCAATGAGCCTGAGCTTCCTCAACTGTGAAGAGGAACTGGTGGGTGTTTATCTCTCCAGGGTCTCATGAGGATTCTGCAATGAAAGCTTAGGGCCTGGCATTTCATACACACTCAGTTGGAAGCTTGCTCCCTTCTCAGTTGCCCAAGGCCTGTAGCTTTTCTCCAGCCTGCACCATTGCCTGAAGCTGCAGGATTACCTCTGCCTTCATCTTAACCCCCTGTTATTCCAGCTCCATATAGGATAGTCATCTTGGCTTAGGGATGGAAGGGTAGCTGGGATGCAGTTGTTCTGCAGGATGGCATGAGGCATCCAAGGGCAAAGACCTCCTACATCCATTATTTCCACCCCTACCCTGGCACATCTGGCTACAACATCACCATTACCCTCTCTGCCCCAGTTCAGGGAAAGAGAGTCTTCCTTGTGACAGATGAGTGGCACTCCAGTATCACCCCAACTCCTCCTTAAAAGTATGAGTCCCAGTGGGAAAATTGGGACATTTACTTCCCAGAAATCCTTCCAGTTCTGCTTGTCACAATCCCAGGTCAGGCTGGGGGAGGGAACTCATGATCTATCAATATCTGAGCACTCTGAGCTAGTCTCCCTCCATGGGGGCGCCCAGCTGTGGGAAATGCATTCATAGTTGCAATTGCTTTGCTTCCCAGTAGAACAAGAAATATTTAAGGAACAGGCAATTAGCACTTACCAGAAACATTATAAAATTACACACAACTTGCTAACAAGTTTTAGCATCAATCTGGAAGTCTCCTTGCTTCCTCACCAGAGTCTGGAACCTGGCTGTGAATACTAGGTCTGGGAGACTGGCCCAGGGGAGGAAGGAGCTGGGGCCTGGGCCCTGGAGACATGGAGGAGCAGAGCAAGAGATTATGCAGAAAGGTTGCCCAAAAGTCCAGGGAACTCATGTTAGAAATGAGCTCATCTGTTTGGTCAACATTTTTCAGTGCCTGTGACAGTTGCAGATTGTTCAGGACACTGAGGCTACAAGGACAGCAAGAAGATCTCTGCCTTCACCTAATTCACAGGCCATTTTCAGTAGCATAGAGTAAGTGCTAGCAGATGGGAAATATAAAGGAGTGGTAGTTAATCTTGCTTGAGGACATCGGGGAAGGCTCCCTGGAGGAGCTGGTATCTGAAACTAAGATTTGCTTGAAGGATGAAAAGGAGTTTTTTGGAAATCCTTGAGAAAGGACTGGTTGGCTTAGAAAGCTGACATGGGGAAAAGGTTGAGGCCAAAACCTCCATAGGATTGAAGTTTGAAAGCAAGCAGCCACTGCACTCCAGTCTGGGCGACAGAGTGAGACTCCAACTCAAAAAAAAAAAAAAAAAGAAAGCAAGTGGGGAGAAGAGGACCTAGACTTGCCCTCGGCAGGTAGTGCCACATCCCTTCTCTAGAACTTCACTCCAGTGGGGGGCACTGCTGAGCCTCCAGAAAAAGTTGGTGTTGGAGCCAGGCTTGAAAGGAAAACAAGGGCAGCTGAGAGGATGATTGACATCACACCTTCCCAGACACTGCCTTTCCTCTTGTCGGACACCAAGCACTGGTCTATCTTCAGCCTCTTTTCTGTTATTTTTGGTGCACTTCTATTTCTTGTTTGGACTTCATAACCTGGGAAGCCTGAACATTCCAACTTTGGCCAGGAATAATACCAGGCATATTCCTAAGGCACTCATTGAGTTTCCATGATACCTTTAAAGGTTTTTCAAGCACTGGGAGCCCAAGTCTAGCTAGATACAAACAGCAGCTGTCTCCTCTCAGAAAAACCCAGTGAAATCCAGTATGTTTTGGCCCTTAGAGCTGGGCTGGCAAACAGCAGAGGATGCTACAACATTAAAATGTGGCAGGAAGTAATTCATCAATGAGACAAATATATGAGCTAAATATATGGGCTTTTTCAACTAGTAAGCTCCAGTCTGGGGCTAACACAGAGAGCTTGGGGGCTACCTAAATGCACTACAGTTCATATTCACCTCTGTTCCCAACCTCTTTCAGCCAGTGACAAAACCCATGACAGTACAGTGGAGGAAGGAGATTGGGAAGGAAAGATGTCACCCACCTCATCCATCCCACTTGTGGAGATCATGGGCAGAGAGATGCATCAGTCCTCAGAGGGATACCTAGAGATGCATGGTCTCTCACCTCCTGGTGCCTTTCTTGTCATCAGAAGTAGAAAAGTGGAATGAGATGTGGTTCTGAGGAAATCCAAATGGTCTTGGTGTACTCAAGGAGTCATCCTAAGGAACCAAAGACATCCTCTTCACTCTCTAGTTGAAGAGTTTGAACAACGAGTCTGGAGATATGAGGAACAGAAGGGAGAGACCCCTGGCTCTGAGGAGCTGACAGCCTTCAGGACAGAGCTTAAATGACTTATCACTCATTCAGACAGGCCCTTCACGGTCTCCCTCTAACCGTCTCTCTGGCCTTTTCTCTCTTCACCATCACTTGAGCCTCTGACTACAATGAGTTTCCAGCTCTCCTCCAGACTCTGTGTGCTCTCAACCTCCATTTCTCCTTTCCTGCTGCTTTCCTTCCATCCTTTCCTCCATCCTTTTTATCGAATGCCCCAATTCAGAAATTCACTGTCTTGGTCCTCAAGAAGCTTACCATTTAACGGGGAGAATTATGTGCCCAACACTGTTACTACAACAACGGACCTGTCCAAGGGGGCTGGGAGCAGGAGAGAAAGAACTCCTAAGTCTGCCTGGGCAAGTTGAGGGAGGGTCCCAGACCAGGATGCATTTGCACTGACACAGGAGGTGTTCATTTGAGGAAGAGAAGATTGTAAGTGGCAAGTTAGAGCCATGTGAGAGCCAGCTAGGCTCTGCAAACAGCAGCAGTAATAATAACAATGAGGAAACACCAACTGGTTAGTGACTGGTGACACCTCACATGCTGGACATTTTGACAATCATCTTATGTATGTGAGCTCATTTAATCCTCGCAACAACCTTGTTATTATTGACATCTCAATTTTACAGATGGTGAAACTAAGGCTCAGAGAAATAAGTAATATGTCCAAGACCTATCCCTTAGTGTCAGCGCCAGGATTTAGATCCTGATGTCAGAACTCTTGCTGGTCACCACTGCACTATTCCACCTTCCTGCAGACCACTCCGTGTTGTGGCATATCAATCTCAGGCCAAAGAGGAGGCTGGGGTGGGAGGGGTGGGCGAGAGTCCTGCCATGCTGAAGAGTCAGGGTTTTAATCTGTGGATTTTAGGAAGCCAAGGAAGAATTAATGAATGGGCACAGTCATCATCAGATTTTTATTTCTGATCAATCTTGTGCTTCTTTGTGGAGTATGGAATGGGAAAAGAGGCAGGGGACCCACTGGACCACTACTGCCATCCAGGTGAAAAATTGCAAGGGCTAAACTTGGGCAGGGAGAGTGGGATGGAGAGCAGAGGGTAGGTGTTCAGTAAGAGGAGCCAACAGGAGAGGGACTAGTGAGAGCCGTGGAAGGGGAAGGACAGAGCAGAGACCAGGCAAATTCCCAGATTTGGACAACCTCCATGAAGCCTGCCAGTGCTCCCAGCCACAGGCCACAGCTGCTTCCTCTGTTGTCCCCCAAGTTGTGTGATCAGGTCTACACCTCCTCCAGTGCCCTCATCACTCATGTTAGAATCCTCTCCACACCCCTGACTGTGCATTCTCCAGGGACAGGGGCAGGGGCCAGGCCACTCTATATTTTTAGTACTTAGCATGGCATTTGGCAGTTTCTGTGCAAAAATATTAGCTGAACTCATGCATTAAACAGAATATTCTCTGTGTTCCAGGCACAGAATATTCTCTGTGTTCCAGGCACAGAATAAGTGCTAGGTATACCACAATCAACAATATGTAGTGGATGCTGCCTTCCCAGGGCTTACAGTCTAGGAGGTGGGAAGACAGGAAACAGGCCTACTTGGCAGGCAGCTAGGCACGAGGGTCCAGGTTGGTGAATCACATTGTCCCTGGTGCCCAAGTAGACAGCAAGCCTCCAGAGGACACACATTTACCCTTCTTTTCTACTACTATACCAGCCAATAAAGTGCTTGTTGAATGAATAAATGAGTGATTTCAAGGGGCGGTCAGTGCTATGAAGGGAAGAATGGGGTGCCAAGAAAGAAGCAAAAAAGGGAAATATCTGAGATGTGTGCCAGGGACAGCATCTTGGGGGAGGTGACATTTTAAGCTGAAGTCTGTTGACATGAGGAGTCAGCCATATGATGGAGGGAAGAGAGGGCTGAGGGAGCAATGAGTCAGTGAGGGGATGAGTGAGGTACTCCCATCTGAAAGGCAGCTAATCCCTGTCTTCCCCCAAGCGGTGACTCCTTTAGTGGAGCAATCAGATAGTCAATGAATTTACAGGGACACATGACGCAGTCCCTTCCATACAGCATTGTCCTGAAAGAGGATTCCAATTTGGTATTCGGAATGGAAAAACCTAGGGAGAAGACAGTGAGGTTGATCACAGATGACAGGGATGAAACAGCAAGAAAAGAGAAGGCATATGTGCTGAGTGGCAGGGCCCAGGCATGAAGTCATTCTGAAGCCTTTAGCAAAGATCATCTCACGTTTCCCATCTCCCAGTTGGCTTTTGATAGGCAAGAGCGGTGTGGGAGTGGGGAGAGACAGAAGAGAAACACTTAATAAAATGGACATATTAAACCAGATAACAGGAAATTGCATATGTGATTTTCCTCCAAGTCAGAATTTCATTTATCTATTTGCAATTCTGATCAGCAGCTGACCAGAAGTACCAAGGTCAAGAGTCTTTCAGGCAGGGCTGTGGAACACAGGAAACCCTTTGCAGGAAGACAGGGCCATAGGTTCCTGTGTTCCCAGCAGGAGTTGACTCTGGGCTCTGTGGGAAACTCAGGCCAGGACAGGCGGTGTCAGAGGGATGGAAGCCAGCCTCTGCCTTCCTGGAATGAGCTCCGGAACCCTCATCTGATGCTCTGTTCTTCCTCTCCCTTCCACCCAGTCTTGGTGCCCCCCATGCCCCCCATGCCGTGGACCTCTTTGCCAAATGTTCCCTTGAACCTGCTTCCCCTTGAGGCCACCATGACCTGGTAGCCCTCTCCAGCTCATTCCCTACCCCTCATGAACTCCACTTTGACAGGGGCTGGTGTGGTCATTGACCAATGCCATTCTACTCACAAGTAAACCCCTGCCCCCCTAACCTGATTCTGTCTTCAGCTCTGCCACTTTCTTTTTTTTTTAATTTTTTAATTTTTTTTTTGAGTTGCAGTCTCACTCTGTCACCCAGACTGGAGTGCAGTGGCCGCTCCCAGCCACCGCAGCCTCGACCTGCTGGGTTCCAGCAATCCTTTCGCCTCAGCCTTCCAAGTAGCTGGAACTATAGGCGCATGCTACCACGCCCGGCTAATTTTTGATTTATTGTAGAGATGACATCTCGCCAAGTTGCCCAGGCGGGTCTCGAACCCGTGGGCTCAGGCAATCCACTCACCTCAACCTCCCAAAGGCGCGGGATTACAGGCTGAGCCACTGAGCCCGGCTAGCCAGTTGCTTTCTTATCGCATTGTAATTGTTCAAGGTCAGCTTATTACTGAGAACATATGTAACTCAGTTCTATGTTTCTGTGATAAATCACTGGGTATGATTGACTCCAAATCCATCCAAGTTGCTACAAAATCCATATATTTGTCCTTCTTTATGGCTGCATAATATTCCATTTTATATATGTACCACATCTTTTTAATCCAGTCCAGCTTTGATGAGCAACACAGTTGGTTCCATGTTTTTGCTAAGTTCTGCCACTTTCTACCTCTCCTTCTCACTATCACCAGTCTCCTCCTCTCTGTTCCAAGTCTTGCTACACCTTGTCTCTCGGGCCTTGACCTTCCCACTTCCTTCCAGTGTGCTCCACTTTGACTGGGTTGTCCAGTCCCTCTGAAATCTCAGCTCCATGCACTCAGCTCTTTCGCACATCCCTCCTTCTACTCCTGCTCCTCATCCTTTCCTTGACTTCTTTATAAGTCTCTAACTTCTCTGCTCTTTCCGCCTCTTCCCTTCTTTAGCCTAAGCCCCTTTGGTAACATTTCAGCCATCCTTTTAACAGCATCCTCAGTTTCTTTGCCGCATTGTCCTTCCATGTCTCTAAACCCAATCCCAACCCTCAATCAATCCTGCTGCCCCTTTCTCCATTTCTGCAGGAACCAAATTATGAAGGGTTGTTGGGACAAGCCACACAGCCCTGCTAGGTGGTAACCCTACAAATGAGTCATCTCCACCCTGGGTGGAGAAGCATGCATCCAAAGATGTCTGGCAATCCACCGAGCCACAATTTCTTCTCCAGAGTGATGACTTCAGACATTCTTGTCATTCTCAAATCCTTTATTCACAGTTAATCCCTCACCTTCAGAAAAGACCATGACCTCCTCCTTCTCCTCCTGCTCCACTTAGAAAATAGAGCCCATGTCATTACAGGACCCCCGCCCCCGTGACCTCCTGCCACCCCACCTTGGAAACTCATTGCTGCCACCTTTCTCTTCACTCCCATCGCAAGGGAAGGAGTGCCCCTCCTGGTCTCTAGGCTATCCCCGCAATGTTTGTTCTCAGATCCCCTGCCTCCTGCCTTCTCTGGTACCTCGTGCTTCAGAGTGGGAGGATAGTCCTCAAGTCCTCAATTCTCCTCTGTGTCTTCAGTTAACCATTCATTCTCTCTCTCTCTCTCTCTCTCTCTCTCTCTCTCTCTCTCCCTCCCCCCCCCCTTTGTTCTTCCCTAACATTTAAATATGGTCAAGTTTCTCTCATCTTAAAAATATGTTAACCACCCCAGCCATATCCTGCATGACTTGCTACCTCATCTCTTTCCTTTCCTTCATCTCCTTTCCCTGGGCCACCTTCCTCTTCCATGAGTACATTCCATCTACTCCCACCAGTACCCATCTGACCTCTTTTTGCAACCTGCTTTTCAATCGTATCTCAACTTCCCTGCAGCAACTGAGGCTGTTGATCTTGAAACTCATTCTCTAAGCTTCTATGACCCTGCTCTCCCCAGGATTTTAGTCTAGCATTCTGCTGGTCTCTACAATGTCCTTAACTGTCCTGACCAACAACTCTTCTCACTCTCCTTGAGTGGCCTCATCCTTCTCCTGGCTTCTTGTGTGATCTACGAGCGTAATTTTGACACTAGATTTCTATCTGAACTTAAGACCATGTAGCTTTTTGCTACTAGATATTTCACCAGTCACACTGGGACCTTTAAAACTCAGCATGCCATACCGATAACCCTCCATTTATACCTTTCCTCATCCTGCACTCTCACTTCAGTGAAAGCACACACACGTGTGCCCAGGCCAAACCCTTCAGGCACTGTAGACACCTGCCTTTCCTTTACCCCTAGCCCTCAGTCCCAGCATAGCCTATGGTTATTTCCTGCCTTAGACTTCCCCCATCTTCCTGCCTCTCTCTGTCTCTTCTGCCTGTGCCCAGTTCAGGATGGCATCAGAACATCTCCCATATTGTGAGCCTCTCCCTAGAGAGGAGGCTCCATGGAGGCAGAGCTTGCATCCACTTTGGTCTCCGTCGTGCCCCCACATGGTGGCTCACACTAAGCATTCAAATATTTGTTGGTTGCTTGAATGGTCTCCTTGCCTCCAACTTGCTGCCCTCAGACCATTCTCCAGACAGCAGTCAGAGTGATCTATTGCAAACAAAAAACATTCAATGCTGAGTAGAATGCAACCCTTTATCGACTCCGCACTGCCTACTGTCTGAAGTTCAGTCTCCTTAGCAGATTGCACAGGCCCTTTCATGGACTGGTCCTGCCCACGGGTGCTTCTCTAGCCTCGCCTCTGTCATCTTGTAAAAAGTACTTTTACTTGTAGAAAGGCAGTGTGGCACCTTGATTAAGGACCCTGGAGTCCCACAACCCAAGTTGGGATCTCTGATCCACCACTATCTAGCCTTGTGGCCTTGGATAATTACAAGATGTCTCTGTGTCTCAGCTTCCTCACCTTTAAGGTGGGAGAAGTATTACCTAGCTCACAAGGTTACTGTAAGGTGAAGTGAGCTGATACATGTAAAACACTCAGAATGGCTGCCAACACACAGTCAGGGCAAGGGATGCTAGTCATAGTTGTGGTAGTAACTGTTAGGTCGCTGTTGTCAGTGTTATGTTGCAGTCCTATAAATAGTCTTGCCTCCAGAACTTGGCATGGGTTCTTTCTTCCACACGGAGGGCCCTTCCTCTGCTTCCCACTCACTGCTCTTTTCACCTTGCTGGCTCCTCCACAGCTTTCAGGCCTTATCGCAGACATCACCTCCTCCAAGAAGCCTTCCCTGACTCAGGGCTGGGGCTAGGGTAAGGGAACCAATTTACTCTGGGCAGAGCTGTGCCCACATGACGGGAGGACTGAGCAGATTCCCTCCTCCCTCTCAGGACACTTGTTCTCTTGAGCCCTTCACAACCTCAGACCAGCTGCTGTAGGCAGGAGCACAACAGACGTAACCCATATATACATCCTCTACATCAGGGAGGGGCTTCACCTGGGTCCTGCGCTCCAGCCGCAGGATTCAACTTAGTCTCCAAATACCGTGTAACTTTAATCAGGTCTTGGAATGACCGCAGTGATGGCCCTCACATTCCAGAGGGCCCATCTGGGGACATCTGGAAGAAGGAGGGTCCTACTGCTTGCATCTTCAGGTTGACTCGTCACAGGGGCACCTGCTTCCTTTCCTTCAGATGCCCTGGAGCAAAGGAGCCACCTCCCCCGGACTGCCTCCATGTATCTCCTCCCACATCCCTGAGCATGAACAAAGCCAGCTTCAAAGGGGGTTCAGATGATTTCAGCAGATGTATGTGTAAAGGGTGAGGCCAAGGGGATGTGTGAGGTGAAAGGTAGGTGGCTGGCTTATCCTCAGACCTGGTACATGGTCACACAGACTCCCATGCTCCAAGACCCTTCATGTTTGAGTTAGATACACACACACACACACACACACACACACACACACACACACGCAAACATATGCACACAATCCCAGCCACAGAATGCCTTGTCCTGCCAGCTCTCAGCAGAAGACTGGGGGTCCCTGGGTTTTGGGATAATATGAAGTCAAGAGCCCCCATGGGACTAGGGACTAGCATATAGGACCCCGATCAGCCCACAGAAGCCCCATGGTTGTGGGAGGAAAGCTTTTGCAGAATTATCCCTATCAGAATCACACACACCGACTTCAGGGACTGTGGCTCCTGACAGCTCATAATGGTATCTGCAGAAAAGGCAGGGTCCCTTTGTCCTGAGAATCCTGGGAAGGTGTCCAAAACCTTCCCTGTTGACTCCAGGCCCCTCTCTCCCAAATCACAGGATTCTTACAGTCCTCACCTCACCATCTGGCACTTCCTTCATGACTTCCTGTCTTTCCTGCAGGATGCCTTCCTCCTTGGGAACAGAGCACCTCCCCTTTCCCTCTTCCTCCTCCTCCTCTCCACCCCCACCCCAACCCATATCCTTCTTCATCCCTCACAACACTAAGCACCACATGGCCGGAAGTAGGGAGACTCCAGAGGAAATTCCAGGGACTTAGCCAGGGTAGACTCCTTCCCAGAAGCACCTAAGTCCCAACTGACTCTCTGGTGAGGCAGCCAGCCCATCATGTCTGCTGAGTCCAGGCCCCTAGAGCAATCTCAGGGAAGCTACTCTGTGTCTGACTCACCACTGTTGACTGGTGAATTTTAAATGCATACTTAATGAGTCATTTGTTTCATTTTACCTGCTACCGTCTCAAGTTGAATTTAAAAAATATCTTCATGAAAGTGCTTCCACATCAGAACGCAGCAAATATTTATTTTCATTTAATCTCTGGTTTGGGACAAAGGCAGGCAGCAAAGCCTCAACTGCCTGTCATCTTGTGCTTGCCTGTGCTACTCAGGAATAGGCTGTGCTCAAGACTGTCAAATTGACATTTGCAATCAGATTCAGAATCAAGTTCAGTGAGGAAGTCTCCAAACTTTGGGCCTTGTTAGTTCCTGAGACAAGTAACCCACAAGGAATGTGGACCTACCTTCTGGAATGAAAATATCCAAGCATCTAGTATACCATGTGGACAGAAAGACTCAGTCACTTGACAGCTGGAAGGCCCATTCAACCTGGGATGAAATGTTGAAACTACATTGCGGGATTGCTCATTAATCTCATCCCCTATTAGAACATTAAGAGTCCTTCCATGCACTCTGGGCACTGACTCATGGCGGAAGGGCAGCAGAACATGTCATGTGGTCCTCCAACTCCAAGAGTGTATAAAGTCATGTTTTGTCTCTGTTTTCTCATCTTCCTTTCTTTCAGAGATCGAGCAGGGCAGTTGCGGTGATCCTGGCATACCTGCCTATGGCCGGAGGGAAGGCTCGCGGTTTCGCCACGGTGACACACTCAAGTTTGAGTGCCAGCCCGCCTTTGAGCTGGTGGGGCAGAAGGCAATCACGTGCCAAAAGAATAACCAGTGGTCGGCTAAGAAGCCAGGCTGCGTGTGTAAGTGAGCAGGAAGGAGGCCACACCAGGGTCTTCACCAAGAGGCAGGGGGCCCATTTCCTAGCTAGCCCTGGGGCCCCATCCCAGAACCTTGCAGGTTGCCGCAGAACTTTCACTCTGGTTGATTTCTCCTATTCCTGGGAACGTTGCTGGTTGGGTCCTCATTTCTGTCAGTAATGTAGACTTCAGTACTGAGAATGATTTCTCTTGACATTTGGGGACCTTTGTCAATGCCGTCTTACCCTCCACTGATGATCCTTAAGAACAAAGTAGAGACCACTGGGGTTTAGCCCATCAGGCTCAGACTCAGACATTTCCTTCTCACTCTCATTGACACCATCCAATCAAGCAGGGTGGAAGGTATTGGCAAGAGTGTAAGACTATAGACTCTGTACCAGCCTTTGGTACTATGGGAAACCATGGCCCTGCCAGGATATAAAAAGTTTCCTAAAATTGCTTCTTCTTATATTGCTTCTTCTTCCTTTAGGGAGGGATAGGGAATCAAGCTGTCTTTGGATTGTTGATGTTTTGGGGAAGGGGTTGGAGTTGAGTGGTCTGTTCAGTGGCAATAACAAGGAAACCTTCTTCCTTCCTCTTGGATGGCCTGACCATACTTTGCGACGCAAATGACATCTTAAGTCTTCAGTCTTTGTGGTATTGGCAAGGGTGAGGGTCTGTGTGTAGTCAAAGGAGGCCCAGGCGTGGCCTATGTTGGGAAATCAAAGGTTCCAGCTTCTCTGGGCTGTCACATGTTCTTCTCCCATTCCTTGCCATCCCACCTCCTCCATCTCTTCAACTTGCTTATCTTACGGAAAGGTGGACAGCCTGACCCTCAGATCCTTTACCCACCTTGGTGAACTACTCATGGCATCTGAGTTCTGCACACTAAAGAATGATGGTCCCTTGGAGCTTGGGGAGGAGTACCTTGGGAGGCTGTCAGGGTCTCTGTGATGACTGAAAGTTTGGTGTATGAGTTGGTGAGTTGGGTCATACCACAGTACTTTTCAAATGGGAAAAAAAAATCACTTTGTCTGACAAAGCATTTTTTATGACTTTTGAGTTTATGTAAAAATTCTTCAGAGGTTTAAAGATCAAATCACTCTTAGATACACATTGAACAAATCATTCTTATTAAATAAAAATTAAATCGCATGATATCTGTCTATCTCTGCTCCCCAGTGTGGTTAGAATACAGAGCCCAATCGCATTAGCCTCATAGTATGCTGGGAGCCATGAGAATGGGAAGGAGCAGGGACGGTTAGCTGGGAGCAGCTCAGGGCAAGCAAACACAAAGACTCAGCCCGTTGGAGAGACCAAGCCCAGGCAGGGGTGCACAGAGCAGGGCTCGGCAGGGGCAGGCTGGAGGCAAAGCCTGAGAAGATAAAGGCACTGACTGTGGAACCTCGGGCACTATAGGGGCTTAATCTCTGAAATTCATCTGAACAAAACAGGTTAAAATGGAGAAGGGCCCGCTTCTGGGGCAGAGAGCTGGTAGGATTGAAGAGGGAAGCAGAACCAGCCATGATATGGTTGCCCGCCCCAGCTGAGATGGACAGATAGCAGAATGGTACCTGAGGGGCTGTCACTTGAGTCTTCCAAGAATTGACTTGATCCTTTGGATCTTAGTAGTAGTTTTAGAATGTCTTTGTAAAGCCTTCACTAAGGGCAGAAGACCTTGAGGTGCTGCTCAACAGACTCTTGGTGTCCACAAGCAGTGCTGGCAGCCTCCAGCGAGCGGGACACTGCTGAGAAGGAAAGAGGACAGAGTCATCGCAGCAAGCATGGATCATTGCTCCCTGTGGTTTAAAACAAGGACAAGGGGCCTGGGGCTTATTGATGAGAACTGGGAAGCAGGCACTCTGGGGGTCTGTGGCACTTCTTCTTCTAGACAATTCTAGGGTAGAGAAGGATGTCATCCCCAGGCACTTCCATCACTCAAGTGTGTCTGGACATTAGAGTGTAACAGAACACAGCATGAGTCTCAAGGATGCTGGCTTCTGCGGAGAAGGCCAGAGAGAGCCAAATGGCACCATGCCTGTGCACCACGTAGCAAGGTCGCATTTGTGTTTCATGCAGACGAGGGGCTGCCATCTGCCCACTCTCTTCTGAGTACCCAGCACATAAGTTGTTGTCTTTACAGGTCCTGGGCTTTGCCCTCAGGGAGCTCACAGTCTAATTGGTAGTTAGAGGATGGTAATAAGAAAGCCTGGTACACTGAGATAACTTTGGACTCAAAACTGGAGACCTGATTCTTGGCCCTAGCTCAGCTTTGTGACAGAGGCCAGGGCATCTGCTCTCTGGATTTTCATTACTGATCTATCTAGCAGGGCAACACTCCAGTGTGACTTAGAAAATTCTAAGCCTCTACTATCATATTTATAGAAAAAGATCACTGTGACATGAACAGTCTTCACATTTACCACAATGAATGCTTGGAAGCTACTTCTAAAGTGAATTATTACAGAGTAGGTCATACTTTGACTGAGAAACAGTGTTAAATTTTGGTATTCTGCTCCTGACTCTAGATCAAATATATCATAGTGTGTGATCAATAGAAAAGGGACAATATCTATATTCATCTAAAAAATATAAAATAGTAAGGGGTCTTCATGTTTTATAAAATGTTCATAAATGTACATTAAAAAAGTTCTTCTAGCAAAGGTCAGTATAAGTGTCCTAAATTTTGTAACACATTAGTCACAATAAATATTAATATAATACTTAGCAAACAATACTGCTCTTTGCTTATTCTGAGTTAGAAGGGGATTGGAGACATTATTTTGATGGCTCAAATTTCTTTGAACACTTGTCTGAAGAAGTGCAGAACAGTGCATCATTCTCTTAAAACATTACCCTGCCAAGACTACACAAATACACTCTTCCTTGACGTTCCAGAACATTTTCTGTAGCAAGTAGAGACTTCAGAATCATTTCTTTTTTTTTTTTTTGAGTTTTAAAAATCTCTTTATTAAAATTTACAGTAAATTTTCTCCCCAAAGTTGTTTTTCTTTCCCTATCCCCATAACCATTTCCAAGTTCAGTACAAGCTGTTTTCTTTCAGTGAAATCTTTTTTTTTTTTTTTTTTTTTTTGAGTTGGGCTCTCACTCTGTTACCTGGGCTAGAGTGCAGTGGCACAATCACAATTATAGCTCACCACAGTCCCAGACTTCTGCGCTCAAGCAATCCTTCTGCCTCGTTTCCTGAATAGCTGAGGCTACAGGTGTGCACCACCATGCCCAGATAATTCTTTTCATTTTTGTAGAGATAAGGTTTTACCTGGGCTGGTCTCAAACTTCTGGATTCAGGCAATCCTTCTACCTCAGCTTCCGTAAGTGTTGGGATTTCAGGTATGAGCCACTGCACCAGGCCTCAGTGAAATATTTTCTCCACATTTCAGTCATTTTGTTTTCCTTTTTTGAGTTGGACAAAACGTGTCCACATTTGTCAATTGGTTTTATACTCCTTTGAAGATGATTTAACCTATTGTGTGCCTGAGACCAGAAGTTCATCAGAATCATTTCATTGGCTTTGAGCTGCCCTCACAGTAGTGGATGCTCAGTAGATAGTCTTTTTTATTTAGGTTTTTAAGAAGATGATATATCTCACAATGAAAAGTGTTTTGAAAGAAAAGATGGAGCCAGCTTCTGTTCTCTACTCTCTGGTCCACCTTGGTTAATTCACATCTCCAGGGACCCCTGCTCAAAGTCAGCAGGAAGTAGTACCACTTCCCATCATTCAAGATATTGACTGAGTGTTTTCCCTGTGCCAAACACCATGCATTGGATTCAGAGTTGTTCAGTTTCTGCCTGGGAAATTTGATTAACCTGGGTGTCCTGGTGAGAAGACTTTAACCAAGTTGCACATATTCTTTACCTTCCATAAGCTCTGCCTGATTAACCCCCTTCCTTGCAAAAGATTGGAGAGCCTTTCCCATACAACTGTATCTAGTTATTCCTCCACAAGACAAACAATGAGAAGGAAGATACAAATAACTCTGATGGTGGTTTGTATAATACTTGATGCTTTGTCAACAGGCTAGCAGAATGTTTCACACTTTCTAAGGAAGCCAGAAAACCAATTATCAGTCCATTAGCAGCCACTTTCAATAGAAGTTTCAAAACAGGTTTCACCAGAGATATGCCAAGACTGAGCAAATGCACGCTTTCCTTCGCCATTTTGTAAACCACCATAAGAAGGTGTGAAGCCTAATTGCTTGGTTCTTAATATATATGGCATATGTGAAATGTGAGGGCGGAGCCTACTGGGATATACACAGTTGAAGTTACAAATCAACAATCTAATCTCGAGAGGTCAAGGAAGGGAGAATTGGATCCTTGGATGCCCCAGGAAATGTCCCAGAGGATACAGTGCTTGAACTGGGCTTTTAAGGGTTGGGAGGGAAAGGAGGACGTACTAAACAGGGATACTACAGGAAATGGCCCTCTCCTAGTGCCATCCTGTCCTCTCCCCCTAAATTCTGGACAAAAGAATGAATTGAGTCATAGGGTCCTCAGGAAGCTGGTCTCTGCCATGGACTCTTACTCTAGAGTACAGTTTCTCAACCTCAGCACTATTGATTTTTCAACCCAGATAAATCTTTTTTTCTTGTGCATTGTAAGATGTTTAACAGCACCCCTAACCTCTACCCACTAAATGCCAGTAGCATCTGTCCCCGCACCAGTTGTGACAACCAACAATATCTCTAGACATTGCCAATTATTCCTGGGGGGAGGAAACCTTCCCATATTAATGGCCACTTGTCCACGATAACTTAGTTTTGTCAAATGCCAAATATAAGGAATCCTGTGGATTTGCATTTTAAGTAAGGCTATGATTAAAGTCTATAGCATTATGGCAGTGAGACAGCATGGGGTAGAAGAGATGCTGATATTTCTAATATTCATTAGCTGTTTTACATCACTGGGAAGATATGAATCCTCCCTACAATTTTATGGAGTATTAATTCTCTCAATTTATAGATGAAAACAAGTTCCAAGAGATAAGATAACTAATGCAAAGGCTATAGAACCATTAAATCAATGGTGGTCCAGAATTTGAACTGTTAATTGACAGGGCAACAATTTGAACCTGAGTTTCTACAGCATGTCCTACACTCTCTTCATTACAGATTTCCAGAATCTGAGGGGTCATCTGCAGAAGTAAGGACAAGGAAGACTTAGGACAAAAATACAGACCAGAGTACAGAAGCAAACTGTTGACTGAGTTGCCTTCATTAAGTAACAAAGGTTGACAGGAGTTAGGTAAATTCACGAAGGATAGATCTATGATCTTTACTGGAACTGTGTCAATATGCAATATACTGTTGTTGAAATCTTTTCCTAACCTTTACTTCTATTCGTTCTTTCTACCTATCCATTTACCTGTCAATCTTGATTTATTTGTTAATATGGTATAACTCTATGTCAATAAGTGTCTGGCACTCAAGGGCCAATACTCAAAACAGAAATTTGGTATTTTCTAGTATCTTAAAAGTTTAAATTAATGACTTAAATAAATTTAAAAGTTTAAATAAATCAAATACTCTTATTCTCCCTCCCTTAAACCAAAACAGATTTCAAATTTGTCTATTCTTTTTTGATTCTTACTCATGTACGCATATATTTCATGGGGGTCTTAATCAAAGTGAATGTACCACTTTGCATTTTGTGTTTTAAAATTCTTATTCTGTTATGTATCTTATGATGTTGCTATCCGTCTTTCATAGTTATCACTCTTAAGACCTATGGGATAAACTATTTAGTGAATGGACCCTGACTTATTCAACCAATTAAGTTCAATTATTTTATATAAGGCTATACTGAACATCCTCATATATATGGCTTCTTTTTTCTTCCCTTTAATTTTTTCCTAGGATAAATTTTTGGGTAACCCCCTCAGGTCCCTTCCTACAGTGGAAGCTTTTCTGTCTTCTCAATAAATCCTGCTTTCTCAAAAAAAATAATAAATCAGGAGTGATGCTATCAGGACAAAACATGAACATTTTTGTAACTCTTGATACATACTGAAATGGTCCCCCCAAAATGTTGTATTCGTTCATAACGCCAATAGTGAAACCTTTAAGATTGAGTCATATAATGTGAGAATTTCCCACCCAGAGACATAATATATGTCTCTTTTATGTTTATCTACTTTCACTTTTCTAAAGATAACTTTGTGGGTTTTTTTTTTTTCATATAGGTCACATATATTGCTTGTAACCTTCATCAGTTTCATTAAACCTCAAGTGTTTGTGTGACCTTTTAAAAATTGCTAATTTAATAGGTATAAGTTGAATTTATCTCTACAGCACACCCTTGTTGACTACTATAAAGTTCCAAATGTTATGATAAGTGCTCCGAATCTAGACATGAATTGAGCACAGTCCTTGACCTCAAGAAGCTCTCTCCATGAGGAGATAGGTGCAGTATGTAAATTAAAGTGGTCTCTTGTGATTTACAATTTCATTTTGAAGTGAGAAAGCAGTGGTGATACAGATACATTTGGGTTCATTCTTTTATTAGCACATATTTATTGAGCACCTGCAGTGTGGCAGGCAGTGCTGGGCAGAAAAGCAACAGCCCTGCTTCTCATAGAACATGGACTTGACGTCGTCTCTGTTAGAATAATTGGACCTGAAAGATGGGAGGTCAAAGTTGGGGCTCTGCTGGAAGAGAAGACATCCAAGTGACAGTAGTGGGTTCTGGGAGAAGCCATACGGTTTGTTCCTATGCAAAAGGGAGATGTTCCTTGGATACATTGATGCATACATATGCGCATACACACACATGCACGCCTGTACTGCCAATCTTAGTACTTGGGTTTGCAGTGGTTCCTGCAGGGGTTGGTTGCTGCCAAATGGATGTGAGTGAAGAAGGGAGGTGGATCCATGGGAGTCCAGTCTGGAGAGAGACTGCTGGGTAGTCACGAGCCAGAGGCAAGTCCCTGTTGGGACAAGAGGTATAGAGCAGGAATGCCAGGATTTCCAACACAGGACACTGGATGGGGATTTCAGTCCTGGCCTTTTCCTGCCAACTTGGGTCCAGCCCTGTCTAGCAGGGACATGGAGCATTTGCTGTTTGCAGACCCTGTATAGCGACTGTCTGTACTGACACGCGGCTACCAGGGTGTTGGTGTTTTGTTTTTTTTCCAATTTGAAGGTGCTCTTTCTGTACTGTGGATAGAAACTCTTTGTGGTATCTGATATTTTCCCCAGTCTCATTTTCCTTTTCTTGCTATTTTTCATTGTACAGTTGCTTTACATTTTTATATACACAAATCTCTCAATATTTGTGATTTCTTTTCAAAGCTGACAAAGTTATCATTCTGCCACAGATCTGAGAAACAGTTCATTCTATTTTTGGTTATTTGTCAGTAATTTGATTTTTTAAAATATAATTTGTTAATCCATCTGGAGTTTATTTAGATGAATGTATAATATTGTCCAAACTATTATGCAGTTTTCCAACACAATTTATTAAGTAATTCATTTCCCTTTTGATTTGAGGGAAATGAATTGTTTTATTACATACTGAATCCTCAAATGTAGTTAAGTCTATTTCTTGAGTCATCACTTTGTTCTGCTGCTCTATTTCTATCTTAGCACCGGTATTGAATAATTTTAATTGTTGTTTTATAATATGTTCTAATATCTGGCAGAGCTAGAAACAACTCCTTCCTCCCTTAATTATTTTCTCTTTCAGAATATTCATTGTTATTCTCATCTGTTTGTTGTTCAAGATTAATTTTAGAATCATTTTGTCAGAGTGGAAAAAAAAAATCCTATCGGGATTTTGTATGTGCACTCCTATTAAACTATAAATTAGCTTGGAGAAAATAGGCATTTTTATAATACATAGTCTTCCTATCCAGATACATGGCATCTTCTTTTTGTTCGTCTACTTCCATTTTTCTAAATATAACAGCTCTGTGGTTTTCCTCATATAGGTCACATACATTGCTTGCTACCTTTATTCTTAAATAAGCAGGTACTTTTGTCATTTCCCCTCCCACCTTGACCTCAGTGCCCTGTGCACAGGTGAAGCATGCCCTGTTTTCCCTCCTCTCCATGGCTGAAACCTCATATTCCCTGTAAACATATAATCCCAGATTTTCCAGGACAAATGCAATTTCAAACATCATTTTCTTTGGCCCAAAAAATATGATCACAATAGCTAGAGTCCTTGGAAATTGCCTTTTTCAAATGTTCAAAGGCAGAATTGGGATCTGCAAAGGTTTGAAATCATCAGCCTCAGTGTAGGGGATAATATTCCTGGCAACTGTCTGTGATCAGGTCAAGGACCATGATAAGGGCTGATATGACCATGATAAGAGCTTCCTCTGCTTGACATAATGTCCTCCTCATTTCTCTAGTCTTCCTTCAAGGTCCCATTGACCCACAGATAGCCAGGAAATAAGCAGGGAACTTGGGGTGTCCGCCATCTCCCTCTGTTACCCAGTTCTCAAGTACCTAGACACTGAAGACTCACTTTGCTAGTCATATGCAGAGCTGGGGTGGCCAGCTCTTCAGATGAAGTTCCTGTAATTAGAAGGGATCACTGCCTTGAACAGAAAGTCCATGTGGTAGCAGGAAGTGTGGGGGTCTGTATGTGCACCTGTCCTGGAGAATGGACTCTCCAGTCATGGCTGTGAAGCGTCCCAGGGCCACAGTGGTAGCTTGGGAAGGGTCAGCCAGAGTTGAAGGAGTCTAGGGCTAAGAGAACTGACCCCGGATGAAGGGATGTCTCAAAGGAAGATGTCATGGTAACGTTGCCTATCAGAATATCCAAGGAAGTAGAGTTGACGCTTGTGCTACCAGTGTGGGTCACAGACATAACTTGATACCTTCATTTTTAAAGAAGCAGATACTTCATGGGGGAAGGAGGCTTCTGGGTTGAATCAAGTCCTCACCCAGGGCTTGGGTGAGGCTATTGTTTGCCCCAGTCAGAGGCTATTATTTCAGAAAAGGCTTTACTTACGGCAGGGACTAGAGAAGAAACCAAGAACCAGAGCAAAAGCCCAGTCCTTGGGCTGGGACACACATGTTGAAGAAGGAGGGTCAGCAGGAGGGGAGGATCCTGAGTCAGTGGGCCTGTGGGTATACGGAGCCTCTCACAAGCCCCCCAGTGACTGTGTCCCTGTGGAGCCACACTCATACCTCACCCCACTGGTTTGTGGGGATGGAACTTCTCAGGGTCCCCTCATGCTTAGCTGGACTTGGCTCAGGATCTGACCTTAAGAACTGAGCCCACAGACAACATTCCATTGCATTTAGTCATCACTCTTATGCTATGAATATAATTAATTATTGAAAATGTGTAAATAAAGAAGTCCGTTTTATTTTTCAATAAAAAAGAACTAAGCCCATGGAATACTTGTCTTCAGTGTACCTGGCCAGGGTCAGAACAGGCAAAGCCTGGATGAAGGTATGGCTCACAAAGGAGGCTCCCAGCATTTCCTGTCAACGTCCAAGGAGGTAGAGTCAACATTACTTTTTACCTTTATGCTTAAATAAGCAGATAATTTATAGGAGAAGGAGATGTCTGTGGTTGCCCTGCCCAGTCTAAGATGGACCATAGCCCAGTTAATCATTAGAATCACACGAAAGCCTTTTAATGCACAGAATCCCTGGCCTTTTCCTCCACAAATTCCAATTCAGTAGGTCCAGGATGGGACCTAGGAGTTGTAGTTCCAAAACATTCCTAGTTGATCTAGATGATAGGCCATATTTATGAACCACTAGTATGGAATACCTATTGTGTGCTACTTGCCTGAGGAGGGGGAGTTTGTGTCATTCTGTGAAGTTTGGTCCCTTGACAAGATGGAGCCCCATGAGGCATGGGACTATGATGCACGTAGTGGTATGTTGTGATCATATGTTGTTGCTATGAAGCTAGCCAGGCGGAGGCTGCCATAACCCAGTCATTCTGATGATCGTAGTTTCCTGGGGTCTGTGGAATGTTGACCCCCATGTTGACATCCCAACAAGAAATGGGATCCATGGTCTAATACTCTAACATTGCAATTTGATGCTTTTCCTTTAATTTAAATGCAGCAAAATGTGGAGGGGCGTGGCTACTTATACATTGCACTCAGCACTGGTTGAGGAATGGGGATGACTCTAACATGGTTTCTGCCTCCCAAAAACTCATAGTCTAATGAGTGAGATAAACACATACTTCTGTTATAAAGCAGTTTCTGAATTATTGCAGTAATAGATGTGGTCACAAAGAGCTACCAGAATGTAGAGGAAGAAAAATGTATTCTATTTGGCAGATTCTCAGAAGTCTTCTTGGAAGATTGTAGCACAGGCAAAATTTTAGTCCAGTCCAACCCAGGAATCTGTCCAAAACCAAACTGCAAACACAGCTTAATCCGAGGCCCAGTCCAAAGGCCAATTCCAGTAACTAAGAGTCTCCAGGCCAAGGTATATTAGGACCACAGCTACCTGGGTAGAATGGAGGCTGGAAAAATTGGCCACACTTTATCAGTCTAATCCCATGATTAGACTGGATCCTGTGACCTCTGCTTGTGGGGGAGTATAGTATCTCTGTCATTCTCACTTAAGCTTACATCTTTGGGTTCAAGCCAACAGGGTCTGTTTTCTCTGTAAATGTGTGCCTTCCCCACTGTGCTCTGTCTTGTCTGACTCAGAAAGCTGTGGAGGCAGACACAGAGTTTCACCAACCAGAGTCTGTTTTCCCAGCTGCTGGTTTAGGAGCCAGAGCTTGAAGTTCTACCAGTATCCCTGCCCCATCCTTTGAGCCTCTTGGCAGATTTGTCATCCCACTTGGACATCGCTGTCAGCTCTCAGTGTTGTGGGTATCCTCAGACTCTATGGCTCTCAGGGAAGACACTGTGTATTTTTCCAGGGCTTGGCTTTCTAGTAGAGACTTGGGCTACTGCTCTTGGGTTACTGGTCCTTCCTCCAGTTCTTATGTCCAAAGGCAATCTTCTGAGTACACTGGGGAAGTGGGTTCAGGAGCAGAGCTGCTGGCTGTGGCTACCTGATCGACTCTTATCTTGCCCTGGAACCCTTGCCTTGAAGGGAGCTCTCTCAGGCTAACTGTAAACTCCCTTGGATTATTGTGATTCCCCCAATATAATTCCTTATGATCAAAGCAAACAGCCACCAAGTATTCTTTCCCAGTCTTCAGTGGGTGGTGGTCTGAGGCATGACTGGACCATGGCTGGCTCTAGACTCCCTGAGTGAAGGAGATCTGATGAAACAGGCTTAGAAAAGTGAAGTTCTCTGAAGGAGCTCAGGGGCCCAGGTGAAGAGAATGGACCCTGAGGGTCTCAAACACCCAGTGGCCTGGGCTGTAGTCCTGGGCACTCTTTCCAGCCTTTGAAGATATGGTTCATACCCTCTCTGGAATTACTCTGGGCTAATAGGAAGACTTGGGCTCTTGGATTACATCATGCCCAGATACTTTTCTCCTGTGTCTGGTTTACCAGGTTAATAACAGCAGCTGAAGCTACCCCCAGCTGGGTACAGAGACCAGGTAGGATATATTCATACAGCAAGGATAGGACCCTATCAGTATCACTCAGGGATCCTGGGGACTTGGAACAGGCAGTTCTCACAGGAGCAAGAGGCATTTTGCTTGAGACATGGAAAGACTGCGTCATCAGGGCTGCCATCTCTTACCCATATGTCACAGTTCAGCAGAATCCCACAGCAAGACCCAAGCCTGACAGTCTACCCAACACTCAAGGACTGTTCAATACCAGATACTTCCTCACAGCTGATGCCCTTGCATCTTCTTTCCCATGTTGATCTGCCTACAGAAGGTGGTACACCAAGTCACAGTTGGCAACCAGTCAGTCAGTGAGGAGTTTTGTCAGAATCTTCTGGAATTGGAGTTATCTGTTCATTCCTTGGGGAAAAGAGGGACTGAGGACCAGAAAACAAATCCTTTGGTCCGGGGTCTTGCTTGGTTGAGGGAATGCTGGGGTAAGAGTTGGGAGACACCATTCTTGCTGCCTCAGTAAGCTGGTTTAGACTAGGAGATACACCGAGCAGAAGCAGGAGGGAGACACAGCCATCAGCAACAGAGTGGGGACATACATGCCTCTTATTTCGAAATCAGTCAAGACGGAATGTCTACCTCACACCCACCTGGCACAGGCTTCATAGGCTTCATTGTGCTGAGTCTTCACAACAAAGCTATAACTTAGAAGTTATTCAACCAATTTTTATATACATAGAAAAAGAGTCAATGACATAAAGTAGCTTCCCTTCCCCTGCCAAAGAGTACAGCTAGTAAGTGAAAAATCCATACAAACCCACTTTTTTTTTTAAAGGATTCACATTTTCTCCAATTTTGGCATGGTTTGACTCCATAGAAAGAATGGTCTGTTGTCAAGGTAAAAGCTGATCCCTAGGAGTGTGGACTTAGCTACTTCCTGAGCACAGAGCAGGGGGCTTTCCTTCTTCATACTTTGTTCCATAAGGTATCAGAATCTGTCCTGTAAGCTGGTGCCATGAGAAGCTGAGGAATACATGGGTAGCCCAGTTCAGAGCCTGGCCTTAGCAAGGACTTCTGAGCATCTTGATGCAGAGGGTCTAAAGGCAGGGATAAGCACCAGGATTGGTTTGAGTAGGCATCCTTCTAGAGGTGTAGCAAGAATCAATGGCTGCTGGGTAACTCTAGGCTGTAGATAATTCCCAGAGGTTGTGCTGATAAGCTGTCAAGTAATTCATACCAAGAACCTACCCAACCTCTGTGGGATACAGAGAAAAGGGTCCAGCCATAGAGAGCAAGAACTAGCAATTGTCAGACCCCTACCAATGAGTTTCACTTTAGGATTCCATTTCCAGAGGGGACCAGGCTGTAAGTGAGGAACTTGAAGCGGAAGCCACTTTCATGAGTAGCTACTACCATGAGTATGGTGACCATATATTCTGATTTGCTTAGGACAATCCTAGTTTAAATCTTTTACTGTAGGTAATTATTAATAGTGCCACATTTAATTCTCAAAAGTGTCCAGTTTGGGCAATTATATTATGTGGCCACCCTAACCATGACCCTCCAGACTTCATGCCAAGAAAGGGATTGGGCCTCGGTGAGTGATTTGGATGCTGAAGGAGATCCTTTAGCAAAAGGTTCATGAGGCTCTATATAATTAACCCCTTCCTACCTCTCTGCTTTCATTCCATGTCACTCTTTACTTGAAACTCTTTCCTACCTCAGTGCCTTTGCACTTTTGGTTCTCCATGTTGGATTGTCCCTCACAAGGATGGCTCCTTCTTATCATTCCTTAGCACGCACCTCCCCAGAGCGGCCATCTCTAGCCACCTTATCCAGAAGAGCAATCCTTTTTTTTTTTTTTGAGTTGAAGTCTCACTCTTGTTCCCCAGGCTGGAGTGCAGTGGCATGCTCACAGCCCCCCCAGCGTTGACCTACTGGGCTCCAGTGATCCTTCCACCTCAGCCTTCTAAGTAGCCAGAACTACAGGCACATGCTACCATACCTGGCTAATTTTTTTTCTATTTATTGTAGAGACAAGGTCTCACTAAGTTGCCTGGCTGGTCTTGAACCTGCAAGCTCAGGTAATCCACTCACCTCGGCCTCCCAAAGTACTGGGATTACAGGCTGAGCCACTAAGCATGGCCAGTTCTTCATTTTAAAAATTTTTCTTCATACCTCTTTTCATAAGTGTATTATTCAGTTTTTGCTTTGGCATCAACAGCCCGAAAGTCTCAATGGCTTGCAACAATAAATATTTATTTCTTGCTCATATTCCATGAGGGCTATAAGTCAGTTCCAGCTCTGCAGGACTCTGCTGGGCTCAACATAACATCCCAGTCTGGGACCTAGGCTGAAAGACTAACCTATGTCTAGGGCATCCTGTTCTCAAAGCAGAAGCCAAAAGCACCAGAGGACAGAGCCAAACCACCCAAATACATTTAAAGCCTCTGCTTGGAAATGCCTATGTCATGTCCACTCACAATTCCATGGGCTAAAGCTAGTCACAAGACCAAGTCAAGGTCAATAGGGGTAGGGAAGAGGCCTAATGGGATATAAAGCAAGGACAGGGAAAGAACAAATGATTGTGAACAATTAATCTACCCAGTTATGGTGTCATCTACCACAATAAGTGACACATATCTGTTGATTGCCTGGCCCCTCACTAGGCTATAAACCTTCTAAGGGCAGACCTGTATATGTCTTTTTCATTGTTGTATCTCTGGTGCCAGTTGTGTGGCAGATTCTTAGTAAGTACTAATTTCCTATTTTTGTTGTACTTATTGTTAGTAGTATTAGTATTTATGCTATTATATAGACAAAGGCAGCATGGTACGGGTGGGAGAGTTATTCTGGAAGATGTTTGGCCATCCAGGGCCTATTAGCAGCAGGATTTATTCCACAGCCCTCAAGCTGGTGGAGTTGTAGCCAAGGGTGGCTTAGGCTCTGGGTGGGGTAAGCCTATTAAACAGACTCTATGACTACAGCTAGGAAGGATAAATGGGGGCAGGAGGGACCCACATGGCTCAACAGAAATGATACTCAACAAAGTCTTGCAGGTGGAGAGAAGAGAACATTCTAGAAAAAAGAAATTGTCTAGGCAAAAGTATAGACTTGGGGTTAGCCTGGCGCATTTGTAGAACTGCAAGTAATCTAATCTGACTGGAATGTGGGGTGCAATGGAGGGGGGATGAAGATAAAAGAGATTGGCAAGGGTCTTAGGTCATTGAGAGTCTTTTGTACCCCTTTGAGGAGTCTAGACTTTATTCTCTGTGCAGCAGGGAGTCTTTAAATAGTCTCAAGTGAGGATGTAACAGCACAAGAATTTGTGATTTTCAAAATTGACCCTGGAGCCAATATGGAAGATGGATTCAAAAGGAGTGAGATTTAAAGTGGGAGATTGGTAGACTTGCAATAGGAAGAGGGCCTCCATGTAATAGGGGTGTGAAGAGGATGTGACAAGTACAAGAGATACTGAGGAGATAGAGTCAACAGAAGTTAGTTACTGTTTGGATATGAGAGTGAGGAAGAAGGGGTTGATATATTTTGCTTAGGCAACTGGGTGTTGTCATTCATGGAGATAAGGAATGAAGGAAGCTTAGGAAAATAGAGTTCGATTTTGGACATGCATTCGAGGTGTCAGCAGGCTCTCCAGGAGAGATGTACATCAGACGTTTTGTATCAAGTCTGGAGTGTGGCAGGAGGGTCTGGGATACTTGTATTTATTTGCAAGGGAATGGCATAAAGTATGCGAGGGAGGGGAGTGAGAAGAGGGCTTAGGGAAAGCCCATTCCCAGGTGATGGCAAGGCTGAATCGTATGTTAATGCCAGGGAACATTCTAGGTCCTAGAGAACCCTGGTCCTCCCTAGGAGAACCGAATTTGGGGGAAAAGACCAGGAGTTCAGTTTGGGGCATATTTAGCTGAAATTGCTGTGATAAAATTCAAACTGCTTCTCATGGTCTAAAAGTCCTTTGCCATTCTCTTCAGCTCACCTTGTGTTCCTGCTTCATCCATCTCCATGCTCTGCCATGCTGGCCTCCCTTTTGTCCCTCACATACACCAAGCTCATTCCCACCCCAGAGCCTTTGCACTTGCAATTCTTTCTGCCTGGAGTGATCTTCCCTTAGGATGGTGGGCTCCTTATCATCAGGCCGCAATCCAGAGGCCACCTCCTCAGACAGGTCATCTGTGACCCCTCATTTCACTCATTCTTTTCTTTTTCTATGTAAACCTTGTGAGAATTGAGGAATTGTCTATCTGTCTTGGTGGCTGCTGAGCCCATACCTAGAACACCGACGGGCACACAGTAGGTGCTCTATCACTCCCTCAGTACTCAAGCTAAGTGGAGACATTTCAGAGACCTTTGGATACACAGGTCTGGAGCTCACAAAAGAAGTCTGTCCTTCTTCATTCAGAAGACAATTCTTTCATGTCTCAAAATGTAAACATCAAGCAGAAGAGGAAGGCTTTCAAAAGACTGTCACAGGACAGTCTGAGCTAGAGGTGAAAAGCCCAGTAAGCGTGTCATGGAAGACAGAATAAAAGAATTTCCAGAATGAGAGAGGGCTTGCTCTGTTAATTGCCTTGCTAATTAATTAGTCTCAGGACACCAATGACCAAATAGTCCTACTGGTTCAAGATATGGAGATTGAACAGAAAAAAAGAAACACAAAAACTTGAGCACACACCAAGAGTTTGAGACCAGCCTGGGCTACGTAGCAGGGCCCTGTCTCTAAAAAACAAAAATGTCAACTAGGCACAGTGGCTTGCTCCTATAGTCCCAGCTACTTGGGAGGCTGAGTTTGGAGGATAGCTTAAGCCCAGGAGACTGAGGCTGCAGTGAGCTATGATTGCATCACTGCACTCCAGCCTGGGCAATAGAACAAGACCTTGTCTCTAAAATGAATAAATGAGCAAAATTCATAGTTTTTGGACTGGATTACATCAAATATTAATTTAAGAAGATATTCCATGTGCTCAAGAGATATATATTTCATCCCATGTGCTCAGGAAATGTGTGTGTGTGTGTGTGTGTGTGTGTGTGTGTGTGTGTGTGTGTGTGTGTGTATTATCCAATTATCCTTTTGGAATATGTGCGAGCTTCGAGAAGGTACCTTCATTCAGTATTCTCCTTAGAGCAGAACCTAAAGTTAGCTTAATCTTGTTTATGATAAGGATGAGCCTTGCCCCATGACCAGCTTCACCCCTGATACAGGTGACCCTGAGAACCTCACACAGCCTCCTTGGACCAAGAAAGCTAGGTGACAACTTTCGCCAACTCCAGCGCCAAAAACAATGTTAAGATAACTGACATGAAATTTGACATACACCGAGCTGAGCACAAAGAGGCAAAAGAAATTCAAGTGTGGATTTGTAAAGCCTCTGCTTCTAGCTCTTATATAGAATTAATCAGCAACACTGCCTCAGTTTACTGATCAGAAACATACAATGAAGCAAGAACAATCTGATTGGGCCATTTCTACTTGGGTGAGCATTGCTGGAGAAAATTGCTCAACCAGAAATTGGTGCTGCTATAACTTCATGGACACCGATCTCAATCAGGCCTGCAACAGGGCCTGGCAATCCATCTGCGTTTCTCAAGTCAATGTCATCTCCACCTCTGCATGGAGTTTATCCCAAACAATTTCAACTCCTCTAATCTTGCTCTCAAGAATGATCTTGGCTTCCACCTCACAAGCAATGTCCAGAATTTTCAGATACCAATGATACCAAGCCTGCAGACCCATGCCCATTCTCTCCCTTCCTCTAATCTTCCCATCATTTATAACAGAAAGATGATCAACCATTTCTCCCATCAAAGTCCTATTCCATGGCTGGGTGTGGTGGCTCACACCTGTAATCCCAGTGCTTTGACAGGCCAAGGCAAGAGGATCACTTGAGGTCAGGAGTTTGGGACCAACCTGAGCAGCATAATGAGACCCCATCCTACAAAATGTTTTTTAAAATTAGCCAGGTGTGGTGGCACATGCCTGTAGTCCCAGGTACTCAAGAGGCTGAGGTGGGAGAATCTCTTGAGGCCAGCTGGGAGTTGGAAGTCATGGTGACCTCTGAGTACACCACTGTACTTCAGCCTGAGTGACAGATTTAAGACCCTATCTCCAAAATAATAATAATAATAATAATCCTCTATAGATCACATATCAAGAAAAAAATTTTAATATGCCCTCATTTTTTTAAAAATTTTTATTATAAAGATGTGGGGTGCAATTCAGGGTTGCGTATGCAAACATTGATCATGCAGGTACCCCTGTTGATGAGGTATGCCCCTCCCTCCCCTAGCAGTTTCCCTCAACTGTCAATCCCTCACCCGACACACACACAGTTTCCCCTACTGCCAGTCGCTTTCTGATAGCATTAAAATTGTTCAAGGTCCTCTTATGAGTGAGAATATATGGAACTCTGTTCTTTGTTTCTGTGATAAGTCACAGAGTGTGTTCGACTCCAAATCCATCCAGCTTGCTGCAAAGTCTATATATTTGTCCTTCTTTATGGCTGCATAATATTCCATTGTGTATATGTACCACATTTTTTTTTATCCAGTCCAGCTTCGATGGGCAACATGGTTGGTTCCATGTTTTTAATATGCCCTCATTTAGACTTTAGATCAGGAACCTTCAAACACCTTTCACATCATAATTAGAAATGTGTGCTTATTTTGCCACTCTGTATACAGTTGCACACATAATTGAAACATACATTTTACAGTGCTTACCTTTATTACCCATAGTGAACTCAGATATTTTCTTTTCTCTTCCTTTTGTTTTTTTTTGTTGGTTTGTTTTTTAACATGAAACTCATGGCCCACCGTGTCAGTTCCATGACCAGTCCCAATTAGGTTGCAACCTACAGTTTCATAGATTTTGCTGCAGTCTCTCTCACCTCTCCCCTTGTCAAGCACATATGCCTGGTGCCATTCATCCTCCTTCTTCTATCTTTTCAGCCACTCCCCTTCTGCCAGTTGCTTTCCATCAACTTTGACATTTTCTCAGGTCTCCCTCATATCTTAAACACTTCACATCTTGCGGGCTGAGACTCTCTTTTATACTCAAACTCCTTTGACAGGATGTTTGTCTGCCTTTGCTATGTCCATCCCTTACCTCCCAGTATGCCACTCCATTCCACTTCACTCTGACATCTGTGTCCCCCACGTCTCTGAACCTGCTCTGAACCTAGCAGGCTGACGAGCCTAATGTTGCTAACACCCAATGGATCATTTTTAGCCCAGAAGATACAGTCTTTCAAACATGTGGCCCTTCCTCCTCTGGAAACCCTTCTTTTTTGTCTGCATGACACTATCCTCTTACCTCTTGACTACTTGGTTCCAATCTGCCCTGCCAGCTTGTCTTCTTTCTCTAGAAAAGTTCCATGCTACTTTTTCTTTCTTTGCCAACTCAATAACTCTGTTGTTTTCTGATAATATTGTACATTTTTCCACATCTTTATTGAACAACTTTATTCTTTTGTTAGTTGCCTCTTAATTTCCTTGATTAAGAGTTATATTTTGAGTGTTTATCTTTTTTATTTTATTTTGAATGAAAGAAGGAGTTTATTAAACATCAAAGCTCTCTAGAAAAAGAGAAGGGGCCCGAAATGGGTTATCCCTATCTTTTTTATTGAATTACGGTTTCTTATACGGGAGAGTATGGCAAAAAAAACCAGGAATTATTTTTTGGAGTGTGGGCCCCTTTGTAGTACAGGCTTCCCCAATAGGTAAGTGTTCTAGGTAGAAACCCATTAGCATCAGTGTGCCAGTTAGCATTGTTGTGAGAGGCTGCAGTTTCAGTGAATTTTTTTTTTTTTGGTGGAGATTCTTTCAGTGCATTTTCCCATTTCGTGATGGGTGATTTATGATACACTCGCCTACACCATGATAAGTATTCAGCAGTTTTAGACCAAAAATTGCATGGCCCTGTGCCCCACTCTCCCTATTCACTCGATCTCTCCCCAAGCAACTTATTTTTGTTTCCTCTGGATGAGAAAAGTCCTCAAAGAGAAACGTTTTGCTGATGTGGAAGAGGTGAAACAAAAACAGCAGAAGCAATAAAAGGCATCAAAATTGAGGATTTCAAAAGCTAATTTGAGTAGTAGAAAAAGTGTCTCAATAGGTGTATTGCATCAAAGAGTACTTTGAAGGTGACTAAGGTTTAAACATGTAAGAATAAATACATGGTTTTTAAGAAATAAATTGAGGTTTTTGGGGGTACCCACCTTGTATAATGAAGCATAGTAAATATTTAACTGTAATAACTTGCAAATATTTTTCTCTCAATTTGTTTCCTACTATTTAACTTTCATTATTATGATTTTTGAAACCCAAAAGATTTCCATTCTGTAGTTTAAAATAGTTGCCCTTATGACTTCTAGTCTTGGTATCATGTTAATAAAGCACCTCCCCATCTGAGGTTATACAAATACTCCTTGTGTTTTCTTCTAGTATGTCTCTGGTAAATAGATTGAGGTGTAAATCTAATTTTATCAACAACTGGTTAGCCATTTCTCCCTGCTTCATGTTTTGAATGATCAACCCTCATTCTGCTCATTTGAAAAGCCCCTTTCTTCACATACTGTTCTTATATTCCTGGGTCTGTTCTAGACGTTCTTTTTCAGTTCCACTGTTTTCTTGTTTGAAGCCAATACAATACAGATTATATTTTGCAGCTTTATAATATGTTTTAATATTTAATATCTGAGCTGGCAATCCTTGCTTCCCTGGAAAGGAAGTGGGTGTCATGGTTGAGAGCTTGGGTCCTGGAACCAGCCTGACATTATCACAGCCCCATCACTTACAGGCTGATGACTATGGGCAGGTTATCTGAACACTTGGATTCAGCTTCTGCCTTTGTAAGATGGGTTAATAATAATACCCACCTCAGAAGGTTGCTGTGATGGCTAATGAATTTAAGATACAGGATGCTATTAGAATGTGGCTAGCACCTTATCTGTTGTTATTCCTTGTCTGTCTCAAAGAGAGAATGACTATTTTTATCTGTTTTCCAACAGATGAATTTTAAAATGGTTTTAAGAAAAAAGCATTCAGAAAAAAAATTGATGTGAATCTTTCCTTGGAGTTGTGTTAAATTTGTATCGTTATCTGAGGATAATTGTCATCTTAGAAATATGAACTCTTTTTATTCAGGAACATAGTTTATCACTCCATTTTAAAATTTTCTATCAGTAAAGTTTTGTTGTTTTGTTATATAGGTCATGTTTGTTTGTTATTTTAGTGCTGAATTTAATTTACTAGTACTTTGAATGTTATATATATTTTGTATACTATAGGTGTGTCAGTATGTGAGTAGGTAGATATGATCCTGTGTATGTATCCATACATACTATTGTTATGGGAGTATTTGTATCAAGATTAATTTAAATAACTTGGCTATTAGAAGTTTGTTTAAACTTTTAATACACTGGCCATGAAACCACCTTCCCACTAAGTATTTTCCAGTGTCCTTAGGTTTTTCCCTTTGCATTAATTTTGATAATTCAGATTTGCCTGGGAAATTATCCATTTTGTCAAGATATTGACACTATTAGCATGTTATACGTACTGTTCTTTTATAACTGGTTTATCCTTAATTTCATCATGCCCTCCCATCTCTGTGTACATGTATTGTCTCTTTTTTTATTTCTTGAGTAAACCAATCAGAAATTTCTCTTTTATTGACCTCTTCAGAAGCCCATTATTTTTTCTGCTTTCATCTTTTCTAAGTTTATTCTCTCTTCTCTTCTTAATCTTATCCAGTTATTTTATTTGTAACTTGAGTAAAAACACTCATTTTATTTCTTTATTATTTAATTATGAACAAAACTATGAATTTTCTCCTTACTGCAGCTTTGGCCTAGTATTATCATAATTATAAGTTGTCTGTATTGGCAGTTTTGTTTCCTCGTTAAATTCAGGAATTTATTTAGGGAAGAGTTTTATAAATTTTTAAGTGATTTTGGATTTTTCTTTGTCTTTTTTTATTGATCTCTAGTTGATTTGTACTATGACAAAAATGTAGCCCATTGGTGTGTGGTAGGATTTATGGGGATTCTTTTATAGCCTAATGCAAGGTCAATTTTTGTAATATTTCATGGCATTTGTACAGAAGATTGTGTTCCTTGATTAAAGACTACAGAATTGTATATAACACACACACACACACTCATACTTTTTTGGAATCCTCTTTATTTTTACTTGCTTCTTGACTTTGGGTTTATATTTTATTTCATCTGTTTTAGTGCTTTGGGGCATAAAGTGTCATAACTGCCATATCTTCATTTTGGATTGTGCCATCATCTATGTTTTAAATGTCATCTTTGGATTTTGTTTTAGGTTTCTATCAGGATTAGTGAAGACGTCCTCTGTTTCATCAGGTCCCAAATAACTTAATTATAATTTTGAAAGCAATGAAGCTAGCAGGTGACAACACCAAAAGACAAATATAGTGAAGGGAGGTTTTTCAACAAACCCCTTTTATTTTCTACTCATGGTCTTATTAAATAATAATCTGATATTATACAGAGTAATGACACATGCACTTGTCAGTGAGTTTTTCCACCTTTATTATTTTTCAAACATCTGAGCCATGTGCAAGCCCTCTGACTTAAAGCTATATCCAAGGTCAAGATCCATGAGCACAACCCAGTGACTACTTCTGAGTGGGGAAAGGTGGCTGATCTCTCTTTTTCGATAGTAATGAGATCCAATTACAACTTTCTTTTGTCCCTCCTTTGGGACACTAAGAGGTAGGCTCTTCCTATTCTCTAATAGAAACATTATGATATAACATACATACATAGTTTTTCACAGCAAGAAAGACTAGATCCTTGTAGGACAATGCACGCTTTCTTTTCCTGCCCTTGCTGCAACAGATCTGAGTACTTTCTTGAGATGGAAGATAGAGCTTCATAGGGCCACATTCTTGTTCTAATAGTATCAGTTTATCAGCCACATCTCTTTCCAGGTGCAAAAAGAAACATCTCTTGGTAGCTGCCCAGAAGACTCTTGGTCTGAAAAAAGAATCATCTAAGTGTCAGGTGTAATATTACAATGTGCAAGGATCAGATATTAATATTAAAACTCCTTTGTTGTTGTTTACATTTGTGTCCACTAGTAGTTCTCAGACCCTGGCTGCAATTGAGTATCACCTGGGGAACTTCTAAAATCTGTGATGCCCTGGGTCCACTTCATCAATTTAGTAGGAATCTTTGGGATCTGGGCATTGGTAAAATTTAACCCTCTTCTAATGAAAAGTCTAAACTATCTTGGCCTTTTTTTTTTTTTTAACTTTTGACTATACAGAGTCACTTTATTGTAGCAGTATGTCTTGACCCAAAGTGAGGGTTACATATTACTAGGAGATTAACCTGTGTACATTTATTGTCACCAATGACATTTTGTCTTTTTTTTAAGCATCTTACTTTCTAGTTTCCCCACTTATGTTTCCTTGTTGATTCCTTTGAATTTCTTTCTTTTTTTTCTAAATTGACTGCTTTGCTTTTCCCCCCTTTTGGTAATTTTGAAGATAAGCTATGTTATATTCTATTACTAATTATATCTTACATTTTTAAAAACATGCTTCAACCTCTATTTCTCTAATTAACCACAGAAACTATAAAACAGAATTTCTTGCAAGATGAGCAAATTAGCATATCTCCTTGCTTCAACTTTACTCTTTATATCAGTATAATCTGGGATATTTCACCCTAGGGTTTGGCAGGAGTCATATCTTATAACTTCTCTTCCAAGGAGTATTTGTTACAGTTGTGTTCCATTTTGTAATGATGTTTATAGCACTTATTCAAGTTCATTACTATATTGGTTCATTTTATCATTGTCAATTTTTTTTTTCTATTTTTTGTTTTTTACTTTTTATTAATTACAACTTTCCCATACTTGAGTTCATTTTTATCTATATTTTGGTTGAGTAGAAAACATCTTCACGTGGTGTTTTATGAATACTATGTGAATAACATATATTTTTAGGCCTTGGATATTTCAGAGCAGCTTTCTGCTCAAAAACTTGGCTGGGTCACACCCTCTCCTGCTCTAAATTACTTACGGACACATGTGGATTGTGTCTGTACTGCATATTGTGTACTGAGGTTGACAGCACAGTAACTTTTCCTGTTTTCCAGAACTAACACTCTGTTTTTAAGACCTCAGTCGATTCTGTTGATTGAGGTTTGGAGTAGGATGGGGTTGTGAGGCATCAACTATTAGATACTCAGATGGCATCAACTATTAGATACTCATTGAGTCATTCTGCAAATATTGACTGAGCACCTACAAGTGCCAGACATTATGGGAGCCATTATCGATTTAGCAGAATCAGACAAGATTTCTGCTCTCATGGAGTATTTGTGTATGTGTTGGAGAGGGGGAGGGACTGCCCGTCATCAACTAAACATGTGAGTGAGATAATTTCAAAGAATGATAAGCAGAGCTATCACATCAGAAATTGCAATGCTTCTCTTTGTCTTCAGTTCACCTTGGACTTCTCCTGCAGACCACATGATTTTCCTCCTGTCTTCAAGACAGTTGCCTTCAGGTTATGATTTCTGATTATTTGCATTATGCTCCCAATGGAATGATCTCACAGCTGAAGAGAGGATGCTGTAGAGGGATACCCATGTCCAGCCAGAGCCCCTCCATTCAGCGTTGAGATGATGTTTGAAGTTGACAAATGGATATTCGGCAGATTCAGGGAACACCCCTAGGACTCTGCTGGCGCACCTTGGCCCAGCAGCCAGTATTGTTCTCATACTGAGAGACAGTCTTGGGGAGTGGCTAAGAGCTTGGTCCATGGCTTGGTCCAAACTGCATGGATCTGAATTTGGAGCCACCATTTACTGGCCCTGAGTCACTTAACCTCTGTGTGCCTCAGTGTCTTTATCTTTAAGTGGGGTTAATTATAGTACCTACCTCGTAATGTTATAGTGACGGTTAAATTGAGTCATTGACAGAGGTGTTTAGAATGGTGCATTCACTTAGTAAATTCTTGACAATGTATGATAATCATTACTGTTAACTATATGTTGCATTGTGTAAAAGCTTTTTCATGTATTTTTCTTCCCTTGGCTCAAATTCTTTCTATACTTAAGACATATGGGAATTATCGGGATGAGACTGAATATGCCTTTGAAACCAGGCTTACCTTGGTGAATTTTATGGAAGGACATTTGCAACAGCAGGTTGGAAAATAAATACCTCATGCAGAAAAGAGGGAGATGGGTAGGGTCAGGGAGAATTAGGAAGGAACTCACCACAAGGAGTCCCTAATCCCTTTGTTTTGTATGATTTTTTCTTTGGTAAACATGATTTTATTATTTCTCATCTTAACTCCATTATAATTAGTAAGTCAAATATTGTACTCACTTAAGTATTAATTTTAACACCAAACCTCAAAATAAATGTTGTAAAGAGACTTAAAAGTTTATCCAAATTTGTTTTAAGCTTCTTTGTAAAATTTTTGCATTAAAACGTGTTTAGAATGAACCTATAACATTTCTGCAGTCAGAAAAATTAAATGTTATTTCATGTTTGAAATCATATCACCCAGAAACCTACTACCCTAACACAATTTTATTTGGGGGCTCATGTCCAGTCTTTATCCATATATAAACAAATATTTAATAGCTATAATCAAAAGCACACATATAATTTTATGATCTACTGCTTTACTTAAAATGATGTTTAACATTTCTTCTACAGGGTCATATTTATCACTTTAATGATTACGCTCAAACTGCATCACATTAAAGGCTATAATTTACCTCACATTATTGGGCTGACATATAGTTTGGTCGCATTTTTTCTCTGTAATAAAATTATGTCGCTGTAAACATCTTTGTCTAGGTGGCTCTTTTCCTTTTGAATTAATTCCTAGAGATTACTGAGTCAGAGTATTTGAATAGCTTTGTGGCTCTTGATAAGAGCTCATATATTCCCTTCAAGAAGGATTATATCAATTTTACTCTGCAACTGACAATAAAGGCATGTGTGAGTTTCCATGAAGTCTCAACAATATTGGATTTTATATTTTTTCTTTATTTTTCCAGTGAAATGGACTGTGTTATCATATTAATCTATTTTCTCTCACATGAATCTTCTAAGCATACTCTGTGCTCATTTTGGTGATGTTCTTATATAATTGTAAAAGCTCTAGTTCAGTGTTGATATTTTCTCTGTGTCATAGCTGTTGCAATTATTTTGTTCATCCTATAATTTTCCTTTATAATTTTGGTTTTGTATTTGTTTGCTTGTTTGTTTTTCCATTTACAGTGCTTTCCTTGCCTCACCTTTGTTCCAAGGTCTGCAAGTAATTGGCATGAAAAGGGTTTAAAATAAGAGATTTTAGAAAGGGGGGCCCTTGGGTGAAGTAGGGAAGAGATAACAGGATGTGGGCAGGGCATCATGATGAGATGGCGTCACCTCCCTTGTCCAGTTTCTTCAGAAGCTTTGGTCTCTGAAAGACGGGGCTCCTAGCACCTCCTTAGCATAGAATGCTAGCTTGAGGTAGTCAGAATCATTTTCCCATCAAAACATTTAAGGGAAACAAATGGACCCAGACTGTCTCCACCCCGGTACTGCCTGGGGAATTACCACCACTGTGTCGTTAAGTGAAGGTCCTTTCCTACTGCTGCAAACCAAGCTGAGAGAAGTCAGAGACTGTGACTCTACATGTAGACTTGAATGTTGGTTTTCCCCACCCAAGGGACCCAAAGCATGCTGATACTGTCTGGATAAGCGTGCTACCCAGGCCAAGAGAAGACCAGCCAAAGGGTCCCTTCCCAGCACTAAGTCCAGCATGAAGCCCAGCATGTCTCCTGCCTACAGCTCAGAGCTCAGCTTATCCAGCCCAATCCTTGTGCCACCCTTTTTTTCTATTGCTCTTTAGATGAAGAAGATGCTCCCCCTGCCAGCCCTAAGTGACCTGGGTGGAGTTTTGGGGACGCTTACTGACCTTCATTGCTCTTCTCTTGCAGTTTCCTGCTTCTTCAACTTCACCAGCCCGTCTGGGGTCGTCCTGTCTCCCAACTACCCAGAGGACTATGGCAACCACCTCCACTGCGTCTGGCTCATCCTGGCCAGGCCTGAGAGCCGCATCCACCTGGCCTTCAATGACATTGACGTGGAGCCTCAGTTTGACTTCCTGGTCATCAAGGATGGCGCCACGGCCGAGGCCCCAGTCCTGGGCACCTTCTCAGGAAACCAGCTCCCCTCCTCCATCACAAGTAGTGGTCATGTGGCCCGACTTGAGTTCCAGACTGACCACTCCACAGGAAAGAGAGGCTTCAACATCACCTTCACCAGTGAGTCCTCCCTGTGTCACCAGCTGACCATTCCTCTGAGTGTCTGCCTCCAGAGATGACTGAGGCAGTTCTCATGAAGGAGTGTTGATATGGGTGGCCAGTTCCCTGGGCTGCACTGCTCAGGTGTGGAGTTCCCAGCATGACCAGGAAGAAGCATAAAGTGCTAGCTGCTGGGCAGGGTGCTCTTTGCTGAGAGTCACTCTCTTTGGCTCCTTTATTTCTCATAGGTGTGATGTATAATGTAAAAGCAGCCTGGAACCCCATTTTTGCCTCCCACTCTTCTCTTCCTAGAGGGCCCAGACAGAACTTTGGGAGGCAAAGACAGGGAAAGACAGCCACTGCCATTCTCTCATTAGCTTGGATTCCTATTCTGATGAGCTCCCCCAAATCCCTGAGCACCTACTTACGGTTGACCTCTGGCATTCCTGATGGGGCTGCTCAATTTGCTTTGTCCAGTTTCCATTCCCATAGTCAAATCAGAAATAAAGGTTTGGAGCAGCGTTTCTGTTTGGCTCTGAGGCTTATTGGAGCCAATTCTTAGCATTTCCTCATAGTCCCTCTCAGGTCCACTACCTGAAAGTTGTCACCTCCAGTTTCCATCCTGGATCCCTTCTCTAGAAGCAGCCTGACACTCTGCAGCAATTAGTTTTACTTCTGTATCTCATTTTATAGAGGGTGTGGGGGACTAAAACTTGGAGACTGGAAATAGCAAGCCACCAAAGATAGCAGGAAGTGGTTATCAGGTCATAAGAATCTACAAATCCAGTGAACTTGGTCAGTAACAAATAGTCAAGTGGGACTGGAGCTGGTTCTTCCTGACCAATGAACCAGGTCCTTTCCCAGAGGTTGCCTATGAAGGGCACTTCCCTGAGGCAAGCTCTGTCGTATACCCACAGGCTCATATGGTAGGACTTATCCCTCAGTGCCCTTTACAGAATCGATCTCCTGGCTCCCACTCCCACTCTTGGCATAGAGGCCTTGTCTTCTTGTCCTTCCTGTCCCTGGGACCCAGTTGAGCTGAAGATATTACGTGCTACATGGTAAGCCATTGGGGAATCCCAGATTCCAAGGGATCAACCAAGTTAAAGCCCCATTCTTGTCACTACACTTCTTCGGGACACCAGACTTGCTGGAAGCAATTGACCTTCTCAGGGTGTGTCCCCTCCAGAAGATTCCTGTTCTCGTCATCTATCAACAGGAAGAAGTAGAGTGAGAGCCCAGTTCTGTCTTGCCTAATTTGCCTGGGCTAGTACTGGCAGGACTGGTTCTTAACTGATCAATTTTCATACCCACTTTCCCCATAGAAGGGAGTGGGTATGTAGTACTTCCTTTCTCTCCCTTCTGCCCAACACCAATGTGTGATAAGGATCAGCAAATGCTTACTGAATGGAAGGATCAATGAATAACAAAATGATCTTTCTCACCCTTGTGAGAGTTGGAAGAACAAGGCTAAGAGTTTATCCCAAAGGAGCACACTTATCCAGGATGGTGAGGGCTGGGAGCTCCGCTGGTTCAAAGTAGATGTAGGAACTTAGGGGCAAAAATGTGTACTGAGTCTCCAAGGAAACCAGATCCTAGTGAGAACCCACTTTCTAGGAAAGGAGCAAATGCTGAGTCCTTGCGGGGAAGAGGCTGGCAGCCCAGAGGGGCAGCCTCACTTTGAAGGCAGCAGACTAACCTGAGGATTAAGTTTTTACTGGCCTTTCTCTCCAAGGTGTCTCCACCACTGTCAAAATGAGACATATCCAGTATGAAAGAAAAACAAAAAATGGGACAGATCAAAGAAAAGATGTTAACTTCTGCCCCAAATCCCCCCAGCCAGAAATGATTCTTGCCAACATTTGGTGAATGCTATTACAGATATCAGATATTTTTCTGTGCATATATACAGATATACAGTTGGATGAATTGATGGAAATAATTATTTAAAATCTGGGCTCTCTCCTAGACCTGCTGAATCAGAATCTCTAAAGGAACGAGGCCCCAGAATCTACATTTTTTCAGGTTTCTGAGGTGATTCAGATGCAGCCAGTGGAACAACAGTCTGTGGACAAGTGTTTGGGAATTAGCCTAGTCTCCCCTGCAGGATGTTAATCTTCTCTCATATCTCAGTTGATAATAGACTGATGATAGACTCTGTATTGATAGATTGAGCCTAGCCAGGAGCAGTGGCTCATGCCTGTAATCCCAATATTTCAGGAGGCTGAGGCAGAAGGATCGCTTGAGACTAAGAGTTTGAGACCAGTCTGGGCAACACAGCAAGACCCCATCTCTTTTACAACTGAGTTTGAATTTGCCCAGCGTCAGGGAGCTCACCTCACCAGACAGCTCTCCCCATAACTAGCAAGCTTTTCCTTATGTTGACTCAAAATATGTGCTCCTGTAACAAGGACAGTAGCTGCTGTTTACTAGGGAATAAACAATCCTTCTTCCACATGGATCATAATGAACAATAATGACAGCAGCTATTGTTTATTGAGCACCTGCTGTGTGCCAATTCCTGCACTGAGCACTCTCAACTCATTGCTGGGAGCCTCACAACAAAAACTCCATAAGCCAAGGAAAGTGTTTGAAAAGGGACACAGGTAGAAGAGGCAGTATTTAAATCCTTGACTCAGAACTTTCGCTCCTAGCTGTTGGAAATAGCTCCATGGCCCTGCGATGTGCATTTGCGTGTGCATATGTGTGCGTGTATCAGTGCCTTTCTGTGTGTGTGTGACTGATAGCATTTTGAACAGAAAACACCTGGACTTCTGAGCCCCAAGCACCACGGTTCTTCCCGCCCCTGATTTCTAAGAGCCAGGGCAATGTCATGGTCATAATTCCTAAGGAAGAAATGTTAGGAGACTGAAGTCTGGGCTGAGCTAGACTTTCTAAGGAAGGGTATTGGAGACTCAGCCTGGCCCTGCACAGAAACATAACAATCGTCTCCACATCAGAGGCTCCCACAGCTCATCTCAATGGGAAGGATCACCTGGTTTGCAGGCCTTGTGCCTCTAGGAAGATCCGGCAGTCTACAGTACTGCTGCTGTTTCTGTGTGTGCAAAGTGTCCCATCACAGGGACTTTCAGAGGCCTGGAACCTGGGTTCCTCAAAGTGGCATATGCTCATGCAGCCATGGGTCCTGGTCTCCGATGGCAGCTTTCCAGTGGATGCAAATAAAGCCTGGATTCAGAGACTTCTTTCTTTCTTTCTTTCTTTCTTTCTTTCTTTCTTTCTCTCTTTCTTTCTTTCTTTCTTTCTTTCATTCTTTCTTTCCTCTTTTCTTTCTTTCTTTCCTCTTTCCTTTCTTTCTTTCTTTCTTTTTCTTTCTCTCTCTCTCTTTCTTTCTTTCTTTCTTCTTTTTAGAGACAAGACCTCATATTTTGCCCAAGCTGGTCTCAAACCCCTGGGCTCAGAGGCAGTCCTTTTCCTCTGCCTCCCAAAGTGCTGGGATTACAGGCGTGAGCCACTGTGCTCAGCTTCAGAGACATTTTATGTGAGCACTGTGGCACCTCTGCTGGAGGAGGGCAGAGAACGTGCTTGGGGGAGGTGGAGTAGGAAAAGGTCTCTTTCTGTGCAGGGAAGGGAGAGGGGAAGGGAACTCATACTCAATGAGTACTTACTGTCTGTCACCCGCTGCACCAAATGTTCGCCACTCTCATATCCACATCAACTTTCATTTTACTTCTATCTCAGAATGACCTTGTAAGTGAAGTATGATCTTCCTTATTATCAGTCAGGAAACTGAGGCCCAGCAAGATTCCATAAGTTTCCAGAACCATGTAATGAAAAAGAGGAAAAGCACAATTACATCTGCAGGGTTCTCCCTCCTTCCTCTCCGCCCCCATCACAGTGTGTATTGCCTGGACAGAGTAAGAGGCAGCCCTGACCACAGGCAAGGAAATAAAGGAAACGGCTTCAGAGAGGGTTAATTCTGGGGTACCTCCTTTATGATGCTTTGTGTCTGTGAGTGTTCCAGGATTTAAAGACCAGCTCACCGGAAGTATAAATGATCCTATAACTGTCTGAAGTTAGGGAAGCATGGAATGGATTTGACACTGAATAGACAGATCTGCCACTTGACCACACTGAGCCTCAGCTTCCTCGTTTGTAAACTAAGGTGACAATATCTACTTCACAGAATCATTACATGGTGTAAGAGAGCTAACATGAGAAACATGTAGCTCACTGCCTGATCCTCCATTAGGATGCAGTTGGATTCAGTGCTCAGGTAGTCAGGAGAGCAATTTTAACAAGCACCTGCTACTCCCCAGATCCTGGGGTGACTAGCGCTCCCTCCAACATGCAGGTTCTTGGGAACATGGTGGAGGACTAAGGCTGGCTATTCTATTGAAACTTATTTTCTTTGGGGGTCTATCTGCACACAAGTTCTGTCTGATTATGTCTTTGACCTCCATCCCACAGCTTTCCGACACAACGAGTGCCCGGATCCTGGCGTTCCAGTAAACGGCAAGCGGTTTGGGGACAGCCTCCAACTGGGCAGCTCTATCTCCTTCCTCTGTGATGAAGGCTTTCTTGGGACTCAAGGTTCAGAGACCATTACCTGCATCCTGAAGGAGGGCAGTGTGGTCTGGAACAGTGCCGTGCTACGGTGTGAAGGTACCTCCTGCAGGCTGTAGGCAGTGACTATCTGCCAGAGAGGCTGGGGTGGGGGACCAAGTGGCCCAGACCACACACAGTGGTTCCTTTCTGTATCCATCTTTCTTCTTCTCCCATGACCCAGGGCCACTCTTTTGCCCCACACTGGACATGCAGGGGCTTTATAGGACCACTTTGCATAAGAATTTGAATTGTAACCAGAGATTAAAGTGGAGAAATGCTGGCCCTGAACTGTCAGGCATCAAAAACACCTATTCTTTCAACTGGAGGCTCTCTCAAGTATCACAGCCTTTAGGAACCCTGTTGCCAGCTCCTGCCCAGGGGAGCTCCGGCAGTCTGAGCAGGCTGGCAGTATTGTGAGTCTCCAAGTCTTTCAAGCTGCCTGCCACTCTTCCCTTCTCTACATACTAATTTTTCCTCCAATTCCCTGGGATATCGCCCAGCCTCAGCCTTTGTGCCCCTGTTAAACACTGCCATGATATCCTTGTGGTCAATCTCCAGGAGGCTTAGGGCAGACCAGCCAGAAAAAATATAGCTTGAAGTAAGCAGACAGTTTATTATGATGTCTCTTCCATCCTACCTCACCACACAGGACAGTTTTAACTCAATTTTAGAGACCAACCATCTATCTGTTCCACCAAGCTGCAGACATTTAAAACACAGATAAAGCTTCTTGAGGGCAGGAACCAGGTCACATTTGTGTGCCAAGCATGGTGCTTGGCACTGAATAGGTGCTTAATAAGTATTTGTAAATTATGAATGAATAGTGAGTATCCCAGTGGCCCCCTTGGGGGCAGTGACAGTGTCTAAGGAGGCAGGGGCTGTGGTTCTCTCCTTTTGAGAGCCAGGAAGCTTCTTCCTCTTATCTCATGTGATGGGAAGAGGGTAGAGACCTAAGAAGTCTCTGGACTTACCCAGTCCCCAAACCCAAACCTGGGCAACCTGGCCACGAGTGGGAAGGACAGGAGAATGAAGAGGGGAGCATCCTTAGAGAGGGTGTTTCCCAGAGCTGGCAGGTGGGTAGATGGGAGAGGAGAGACCACCAAGAACACACTACGCATGACAAAGGATCCAGATGGGCTTTCCAGTCAGGAATCTGGACTGGAATCCTGGCAAGCCACTAAGTCCCTGTAAGTGATTGCTGTCATGTAAGCTCCATGGGGTTAGGGAATCTTCCTTGGCCTCATATCTTACAGTTGGGTTATTGTTTGATACTTGGTAGATGCTCAATCCTGGTTGATAAGTCACTGAATGAATGAATGAATGACCAATTAACTAGACTAGAGCCTCCCTAATGGGAAGCATGTCAATAAAAGGCCCCCAGAGCCCTGACTCTTGCCAAGCTGCCTGCTGTCTCCACCCTGCAACTTATAAGCCAAGTCATCCCTGGGCAGACATAACCTCCCTGTCCCTCAGTGCCCAACCTATGAAATGCAGGTTGATAAAGGGAACCTCCTTGCAGGGTTTTCTTGAGCATGCACCATTCTTAGAACAGTGCCTAGCAAAGAGGTAGCATTTAGTAAGTGTTGGCTGTTAACTCGATTTTAACCATTTCTTCATTGGTCCAATCCAATCAGTATTTGCTCCACTTTGGGAGATCAAGTGATGTGTTTCCATTCTTCCAGGTGCTTGTCCCAACTATGACATGAACAGACTTTGCTTTCCGACTTCCAAGGTATCTGCAATATGGTCCACATGAACTCATCTGCCAATCTTCCCCAGTCATCATTTCTGGAAACAGCATAAGCTTTGGAGTTAGAGAAACAACATGAAACTTCTAGCTTCAGTGCATCCCAGCTGTGGAACTGATAGGCTTAGGTCAGGTAACTCCCTAGGCCCCATCTCCTTCATGGCCACAGGGGATAATCCTGCATATCTGATGGAGTTGTTTGCTGGCAAAGCAGATGACCATGCAAGGCACCCATGCAGGACCCAGTTGTTCACCTTCATACAACTCAGCCCTCTTGTTTTCCCTTGCGCTTATCAGTTACCTCTGATTTCTTTGGTTTTCTTTATGTTGGTTCATCTCTCCAATGTCTTCCCTGCTGTCTCCAGCTCACCCAGTCTCTTCCGTCTCCTGATTCCTATTATTCTTCACAGGCCACTGGACCCTCAAATGGACACTTTGTCTTACCATTATCACATTTTCCTTTGCCAGTTCCACGGGCCTTGGTCCTGTCTCCCCACCAAGATTGAGGACAGTTCCAGGGCAGAAGCCCAGATCCTCATTACCGCTGAGCTCCATCCCAAATGAGTTGACCCCACTGAGGAAGCCTCAGGTCTTGGTAACTACAGAATCCTTCTCCATTCCCTGCCCTCCTGAATCAGCTCCTCGACCACAGTTCTGCCAATACAGTGCAACACTCAAGACCATGTATAAACACATGAGAGAATCTGACTTTTATTAATGGATCTTCAAGTGGCTCACTATTTCATAAGCAAAGTTCTAATTTTAAAATTAAAGTGGTCTTATTCATCCTGTTCCTTGGGGTGGAAAACACTGCAGGTTTGGGAACAGGAGGTCCCAGAAGTAAGGGGTCGCCTGTTGGAGATCCTAACTTGGCTCAAGGGAAAGCCTGTCCAGTTTTCTCAGAGTGATGGGTATTTGATGGGCCCAGTTTCCAGGGATCTGAGGAACAGCATATCTGAGAGGCAGAGTGAGAGTCAGATGCCACCTAGGGTAGCCGAATCCCAGCATTAAAACCTGAAAGAAGCTCCTGGAAACCTGCCCCTCCTTGGTCCCCTTCTCTCCTTTTGTCTGAGCCTTGAGAGAACCCTGCTTTGTAATCAGCATCTTTGTCTTTTCCATTTTATCTAGTTTTGTTTTTGATTAAGTATCCCCACCTTGTGGTCAATTAAATGCAGACGTTAATGGTCTTTGAGAAAATCTTTTAATATATGCTAAGAGCCACTTAGCTTTTGAGAGGCTATAATAGGACAAGGGAGGAGATGGTTTCTCCTAAATTTAGAAAGGATAATCATCTGGAAGATCTAACATGGGGGTCAACAAACTTTCTCTTAAAGGGCCAGATAGGAAGTATTTCCAACCCTAAGGTCTTTGCTCAACTCTTCTGTCATAATGCAAAAGCAGCCTTAGACAATACACAAGTGAATGGGCTGGATGTGGCTGGATCTGTGGTCTAGAGTTCACAGGGCACAGGGGATCCATATGTTTAAAATCAGAAATTGTTCAAGAAAGATTTCTGGGTAGTGAAGGCAGCTACACAGGAGTACCTGGCTATCTCTCCCCCACGTTCACCTCTTCCTTGTCTCTTTTTGGAAAGGTCAAAATCACATGCCCCACTACAACACCAAGTGTTTTATAGGTGTCATCTCATTTCAACCTTGTACCAGTCCTAGGATATAGGTGTCATTTTTGTCCCTTCTGGGGCACAGAGAGGTTAAGTCACCTGCCCAGGGTCCTCCCAGCTTGTAAGTGATAGAGTCAGAATTTAAACCTAGGCTCTTCGTTACCTTGTTATTATATTTTTTAAATTACACCACTCTGGAGAATATAATTTCCAACATGTTTATGGAAGACTTAAAACCATCCACAAATAGGATGAAAGGCAGTTTTTCTACTTTACATCACAGCAGAAAATTAAAGCAAAAGAAAACCTATTGCCTATCGCAAAAGACACAGAAGACAGGACACCACATGGAAGCATCAGAAATTGACAGCATAAAACAAAATGACAGCAGTAAGACCAACATATCAGTTATGACAATAAAGGTAATTATACTCCCTATTAAAAGACAAAGACTCTCAAGCTGAGTTAAAAAATATTCTTCTTGCAAGAAATGCATTTAAAAGGAGCTGAATTATCTACAGTGAGTGTATATTTTCATTTTTTAATTTTTAAGGAATGCTTGGTGGTTTTGAAAATTTCAGATGATGTAAACGTGCAATAAAGTTCAAAGGGAAAATAATCATTTTGCAATCCCACTCCCCAGAGACAAAGGGATTGAATAGATTGGGATAAACACGTCTGCATATTCTTTCTATATTTATACCAAATGTGTTACTTTTATAATCAGAAAAAAAAAAGTCCTATAATAATGAAAGAATGTCAGTTCTCCTCACTTTTGCAAAGAAATCTATGATAGTGGTAGCTCATTTGTGTCCAATGAAGAAGTGTAAGGGTGATTACTGAGTTCCTAACGATATCTCATTTAAACTTCTTGTCACTCTTGTGAGAAAGATATGATTGTGTTTCATACATGAGAAACCTGAAAATCAGTGAGGTGAATTGATCTGCCCCAAATCGCCAAGCTAGTGATAATTAAGCACTTACTATGTCATGCCCAACACTTATATATGTTGTCCTACCGAAACCTCATGGCAACCTTATGACGTAGGGACTGTCATCCTCACTTCACAGAGGAGGAAACTGAAGCTCAGAGTGACTAAGTAACTTGCTCAAGGCCACAGCTAAGTAAATAGGAAAGTCAGGGCTCAAATCCAGGTATTCTGGTTTCATTCTCCCACAAGATGGCAGAGGACAGGTGGTGAGGGGCACAGGTAGGGAGGATAGAGGGAGTAGGAGGCCACGTTTCCAGCTGCAGGACTGAGTAACTCCAGTGTCACTCTGATCAGAGGAAAGGACCTTCACTGCTTCTGGTCATTCACACTGGACAACTAATCAGTGAAACATCTTTGACAGCATCCTACATCCCACTGCAGAAGCAGTGGTCAGGGGGACATTCCCATGCCTACATGTCGTGGTTTGAAATGCAGGCTCTGGAGCCAGACCTGGCTTTAAGCCCAGGTTAAATCCCAGTCCTGTCATTTCCTAACGTGTGTTCCTGGCCAGTCCCCTAAGCTCTTTGCACCCCAGCTGCATTTCCTCAACTATGAAATGAGGCAAAACTGTACCTGCCTCCTACATGTTTGTGAGGAGTAACATATAGACAAAGGAAAAGTATTCATAAAGGACAGTGTCTGGCATATTGTAAGGCTCAATGAGTGTTTGTTCTTATTAACATTGTTTTCTGTCACCATTCCCAATTTCTCTTACCTTGCACAACTTGAGCATCAGGGATCAGGAGAAGTGGCTCATCCCTAACAGGGACACCAGCCCCTCATGAGAAGCTCAGTGTCGTGACCTGGGCTACCATAACGAAATACCATGAACCGGTGGCCTGTACAACAGAAGTTTATTTTCCCACAATTCTGGAGGCTGGAATTCTAAGATCAAGCTGCCAGCAGAATTGATTTCTCCTGAGACTTCTCTCCTTGGCTTGGAGATGGCCCGTTTTCTCTCTGTGTCCTCATGGGGCCTTTTTCTCTGTGCACATGCCCTTGTATTGTCCCTTTATCTTCTAACAAAACCCCAGTCCTGCTGGATTAGGACTCCACCCCTGTGAAACGATGTAACCTTGTATACCTCCTGAAAGACTCGGTCTCCAAGTGTAGTCACATTGGTGATTAGGGTTTCAACCTATGGATTTGGGGAGAACACTCAGGACCCTTACCTTTCAACCAATATTTCATTCCTTCCATGAATATTGAGCATCTACTGTATGCCAAGAACTGGGATAGGCACAGAGTTTCTCTTTTGTCTTGCTATTGAACTCCTCTTCCTTTTCAAAGTGGGACCCATCCTTCTTTTTCCCTCTTTCCTTGTATGTGTGTATGTGTTTCCCTTCCTTTACCTTCATATTTTTTAATGGAAAATTTCAAACCTATATCAAAACAGACAGAGTAGTAAAATGAACGCCCATGTACCCATCACTCACCTTTAACAATGACAAACTAATGGTCTATTTTGTTTTCATTTATACCCCCACCCATTTTGCTACCACCACTGCTGGCTCTGGGATTATCCTGAAACAAATTCCAGGCATACTACTCCAGCCATAACATTTTAGTATGGATCTCCAACAGATAAAAGGACTCTATAAAACATAACCAAAATACCATTATCTTTAAAAATTAAAATAATTACTTAACACCATCAAATTTCCATAATTGGCTAATACTTTTATAGTATTTTTTAAAAATCCAAATCTTAGGTTGATACATTACAACTGGCTTCTATGTTTCAAGTCTTTTTAAATCTGTAGGTATCTACGCCTGCCCCTTGAGATTTTTTTTGCTGAAGAAGTCGAGTCATTTATCCTGAGATAAATGAGAATTATTCAGGATGAGGAGTCTCCTGCATTCTGAATTTTGCCACTGCTTCCCTGGGAGGTTGTTTAACATGATTCCCTCTCTCTTATATTTCCTTTAATTGGCAGTAAGATCTAGAAACTTAATCAGATTCGTTTCAATTTCCTAGTCAGAGTATTTTATGGGCAAGGTTCTGTGCCTCCGTTAGAAGCACATAATATTTGGTTGTCTCTCTTTTGGGGTCATTAGGAGCCATTGATGATTATAACACAAGGGTTGCAAAATGGTAACATCCTATCATTTATTTTACTGGTATAAGCTAGAATATGACACTTAAAGAAAACTTGTCCTTGTCAACTATTTGATTACTCTGGGATATAGTTCATAAAGGAAAGACAATAGAAACAATTATTTTTCTTTATTTACCATTTTCATATTAATGAGTTGTTTCCCTCACCATGTTCAAAGTTGAACATCTTAAAATATCATTACAGTTCAAAGGATTTAAACATATCTTATGTATTTAAATATACTACAGTTTATCCGAATTTTTGCTCAAATTGTCCCATTGGCTACTGGGAAACTTTTGAAGTTGGTCCAACATCATCTTGGGCATTTTCTGTCTCTGACCTAGAATAACTGTTTCTCCAAGAAGGCTTGGTTCTTTATAGTGGACATCAATGTTTAGAATCTGGGCATTAGTGGTGCTTTTTTATTATTGTGTTGGTCTTTATTTCTAAACCTTTTCAATGAACACAGCTAGGAAATCTAAAAGAAAATTCATCATGGGTTTATTTCATTTCAAATGTAAAAAAATTTTCTTTTTTTAACTCCTCTTCCTTAATATCATATCTGTCTCTCCTTTCACTCTTGCTGAAAATCTCAGCTCCTAACAGCACCAACAAAGTTTCTCGTTTCATGAGACACACCCAAGAGTCTCAGTGGTATAAAAAAAAAATACTACCAATAACAATATGATTATTTATGGATTTTTTCTTTAGTTCTTTTTGTCCTTATACCCTACTAAGGATGGACTGTCAAATTACTGTGTTTTAAAATATGAACACAAAAACAAAACCAAATACCACATGTTCTTACTTGTAAGTGGGAGTTCAACACTGGGTATACATGGACTTAAAGATGGGAACAACAGACACTGGGGACTTCTGAGGGGGAAGTTGGGGAGGGACAGGGGCAAGGGTTGAAAAACCACCCATTGGGTTCTTGCTTACTGTTTTGGTGACAGATACAACTCCAAATCTCACCATCGTGCTACATACCCATATAACAAACCTTCGCATGTATCCCTTGAATCTAAAATCGAAAATTAATTAATTAAAAAATAAAATGAAAACCCTTTTACTAGCTTCTTCCTGTGTGATTATGCCACTGATACAGTACTGTGCTTATTTATTTTATTCTGCTTTTGAGTTTCTAGAAATGGCTTATCAAATTTAATCTTTCTTTTAATCATTTAAAAATATTTGCATAGTTCCAAAGGGAAATCTTTAAAAGATGGTCTATTCTGAGAAAGACTATCCTCTATCCCTGTCCTCTCTACCCTGCTCCCTTCTTCTTTCCATGGGGAAAGTTTCCCGTTTCTGGTTTGTCCTTTCATTAATCACTAATATGAGTGAATATGGGTATATGTCCCTCCCCTTTCTTAAATAAACAGAATCATCCTCTGCTCAACACTCTCTACCATGCTTTTATTCATTAACAATATATTCTGAAGACTACTCCATGACATGCTATAGAATATTCCTCATTCTTGTTGTATAGTTGCATAAATAGCCCATTTTGTTGATTGCCCTATTTTAGTCCATCGTATCCCTACTGCTGCATATTCAGGCTGTTTCTATTCTTTTGCTATTATGAGCTATCTAGTATAGCCCTGTACCTTGTATATGTCTCTTCATATTTTTGCCAATGTATCTTTGGGAGAGTTCTGGAAATAGAATTGCTGGGTCAGATAATAAATGCATATGAGTTTTGCTGACTATTACCAGTCCCTCTCCATAGGGGCTGTGCCATTTTGCACTTTCACCAGCAAGAAACTAGAATTCTTGGTTTCCACAGTCTCATATGGCATTAAACTTTGGGTTTTTCCCTGTCTGATGGATGAGAAATAATATCTCCTTACAGCTGTGATATGCATATTTCTTTTTAAGAGTGAGGCTAAGCAGCTTTTCAAATGTTAAAGAGACATTGCATTTAGGAATCCTTCCCTCCAAATCCCTGCCAAGCAACTACTACTCTAGAATATAAAGATGCGCAAGAGAGAAAGTGAAGAACTAAATGAATAGAGAAATCAGTTGGCAATCACATGGACACAAGAAGTGATGAACAACCCAATGTGTGAAACAATATAGCAGAGAAAGAACACAAGACAGTCCCACCAAAGGAAGGGATTGAGTTTCCCTCTCAGAGATTGTAGATGGAGTTTTGTTGATGTGTATGCACTGAGTGAAGAGTAGCTAGACAGGCAAGAGTGCCTACGTGACCTACGGCTCCCCAGAAAGCAAAGGAGGAAATCACAGGCCAGCAACCCCAGAGGTTGGGCCTGTGCAGAGTCAGAGCCAAGAAAGGATCCCCCCCTCACTACTGAGACTCAAACCCGCATGGGAACACTGGGACATAGCAGCAGGCACGTCCTTCCCCACCTCCAAGATCTCACACATCCACTGAAGAAACAGGGAAAGCATTCATAGTTGCAGTGAGATGGATGGGTGGATTTTGAAAACTGGGGTTACCCAAGAAGTGACAATACGCATATGCAATTTACTCTTTCAATGTTTGATATAGCACTATGTAATTATTTAGTTTCTCTAAGCCTCAATTTACTGAAAATGGGGTAATAATCCCCACCTATAAAATGAGGATAATAATAGTATATGCCTTTTAGTATTGCAGTTGTCACAAAGATAATCCATGTTAAGCCCTGAAACATAGTAAATTCTCGATACACATGAGCTTATTACTGTCAGCTCTGGTTGTAGTACTGTTATGTGCTGCAGTAGGATTTAGAGATGGAAGTCTTGAGGTTAAATCTCAGCTCTGACTTTATTAGCTCTGTGTCCTTGATCTAATCTCTCAGACTACTTTGCCTTAGTTTTCTCTTCTATAAAATGGGGATAATAAATTCATAAATGTGTGCATTTAGATTAGATAATACATGTAAAGTAATTAGCATAGTAAGCCATCAGTATGAGCTGACTACTATTATTGTTATTATCTTCTTTGATAATTAAGCTTCCTAATATAATTTTCTATTAAGAATGCTTGACAACTATTTTAGATAATTCAAGAAGGTTATAGAATTAAAAACAGTATTGGTTACACTTGACTATATTTTATGAAACTACCTGGAGAGAGAGAAGCTCTGTGTAGCTCTTTATTCCTCCCCAGTCCTGTCCAGAGCGTTTGTGGCATCTGGTAACTAACTCCACAGTAAGGAAGCAGCGGTTCATTTGGACCTGGGAGGCGACTTAGTTAAGACCTCTGGATTTATGCTTCCTTGCCTAGATCTGAATCCACAGTTCTACGACTTGCTAACCCAGGGCTAGTTACTTAACCTCCATAAGCCTCAGCTTTCTTAGGCGATAATAATAGTACTAACCTCATGGAGAGTTTGTTTTGCAAAGAGTGGACATAATTACGTGTGTGAAGCTCAGTGCTTGACGTGGAGTCAGCTCAGTCAGTGGCATTGGTGATGACAGTGGCCACATAATCCTCATCATCAGCCTTGTGGAAGTGTGTTAGTCAGGGTGGACTCAGCTAGACTGTGTTAACTAGCAACCCTCAAACCCCAGTGGCTTAAAAACAGGAGGTGATATGTCACACATACCACTCAAGCTACATGTTTAACACAGGTCATCGGGGGGTCTGCTCCTCAGAGTCACTTAAAGGCCCTGACTGATGAGACTTCCATCCTCACACTTGCTTCACAGTCACCCAGGTAGGAGAAGGAAACTACAAATCACACACCGGTTCTTAATTTCCACATGGACATGGCATGCATCACTCTGGCTCTCATTTTATCGGTCAGTGCAGTCACATAGTTTTGCATAACTTCAAAGGGGGCAGGTAATGCAATCCAATCATGTGCCCTGAAAGAGGATTAGCTCTAATGATCACCCCTGGAGGCCAAGGGTCTGGCTGCAGGAAGAGGCAGGAGTGGTGGGAAAACTATAGGTGAGATTGGGAAGGCTGAGGGTTGGGACTCAGGGACAGAGGGAGGCCAGGGAAATGAGGTAACAGCTTTGCAAGACTGAGATAGCCAGGAGCTGTGCCTAGACCTCAGGTGTCTTGTGGAGTCAGCAGCCATGGACTGCATTCCTGCATCCTGTCATTCATTCATTTATTCGTCCAGCCAGTAATCATTGAGATGACTGTGCGTCAAGCACTATGCTAAACGCTGGGGATACCGGTTGTGTAGGACAAACAGTCTGCACCTTATTGGGGTTTGCAGTGGAGAAGGGAGTGATGGGGCCTGAGCTGAGCAGCAGGGTTCTGGGGATTCCCAGTGCCAGATGTGAGGAGGTGGGCTGGGTTAATGCCTCTGCCTCAGGCTGACAGTTGAGTGAGAAACAAGAAAAAAACCCATGTGATCCAAATATTAGCTGTACTCCAGTCCGTCTGGAATGACAAAACGACTTTGCTTAAATGTTTCTTTTCATTTCTCCCCCTTGGCCTTTAATAAAACTCCACATGATATAACTGGACTTATCCATGAAGGTCCCTGCAGACAAAACTCACAGTTTATTGTTTATACAATTTTCCATAAAAACAAAAACTACTTGTTGGCTGATACATTTTATAGAAAGGATTTTGGTTTGTTTACTCATTTTTCACCCAAGAAAGCTGCTTCTCTCCCTTCTGTACCCTCAGCTCCCTGCGGTGGTCACCTGACTTCCCCCAGCGGCACCATCCTGTCTCCGGGCTGGCCTGGCTTCTACAAGGATGCCTTGAGCTGTGCCTGGGTGATTGAGGCACAACCAGGCTACCCCATCAAAATCACCTTCGACAGGTGCTTGTAACTACAGCCTTGGGAGAGAAGGGTAGGGGGGTGATTTAGACAGAGCCATGTAGGAGGGGATCCGGAGTGGGTGGAACACCAGTGCCAATGCTGGAATGTCAGCAAGGTCGAAGCACACTGGGCCAGACTGCCCTGCTTGGGGCAGACCTCGACCTCCCTGGCTCTGTCCTTGGGTTTGGGTTGTGCTGTTTAGGGGACTATGGCAGGAGAGGTAAAGAGAGGGCTGGGGTATCATTTGTGATGTCAGAGCCCAAGGAGGGAGAGTGGGCTGATAGACACCATCAGATGTTGATAGACACCATCAGGCGTTAGCATCTGAGGGACATCACCGGGAAATTTCCAGTATGGGGAGGCTGCCTCTCTGACCTGTGGCCCACATCCTGCTCATATGCCCCACTTCTAGCTCCCACCCTGCTTATGCCTCTTGGGTGGAGAAAGTAACCACCTAAATATAAACACAAACTTCTGAACAAAGCGTTCCTGGCCCGGAATAGCAGTCTGCAAACTTTTCTGTGAAGAGCCAGATGGTAAATGTTTTTTGGTTTTGTGGGCCACTTGCCCACTTGAAGATCTCTGATGCATATTCTTGTTTGCTTTTAAAAAAAAATCTCTTTACAAATGTAAAAGCCATTCTTAGCTCTCTAGGTTACAGACTAGATCTGGCCTTGGGGCTTTAGTTTGTTGACCCCTGGCTAGAACATTCTGACCCCCATGAGGCTAGTCATTGTGCCTCTACCTCATAAAACAGGGTCATGGCCCAGGCCATAGAGAGGATGAGAGAGCTGCTTCCAACCCAGAAGGAGGAGGAGGAGGAGTTTAACAGAGCGGAGAAGTTTCTTCCACATCGCTGGCAAATGTGTGCAAATTATATCAAAAGATCCCAGCCTGCCAAAATATAGTTATTCTGAAGGCCTGGGTCAGGCAGGGCTTTTGTCATTTACAAATTAATAAGCTTTCGGTTTCTCAAGAAGTCTTCATTTTCATCATTTGGCAGATTTAAAACTGAGGTCAACTATGACACCCTAGAAGTACGAGATGGACGGACATATTCAGCACCCTTGATTGGGGTCTACCATGGGACCCAGGTCCCTCAGTTCCTCATCAGCACCAGCAACTACCTCTACCTTCTCTTCTCTACCGACAAGAGTCACTCAGACATCGGCTTCCAGCTCCGCTATGAGAGTGGGTCTCACTGAATGAGTACAGGGAAGGGGATGTTGAGGTGGACCCAGCTGGGTGAAAGGTCCCAGGACTGTGCCCCACCTTAGGCCCCAGCTCTGCCCATCCCATGGCGCTCTAGGTTAGGCTGTGCCTTCGAAAAGTGCTTTCTCACCTTCAGCATCCCTCAGGGTTCATAGGATCTTAGAGTTGTTCGTGACCTTCACACCATATCCTTGTGTGCAGACTATATGGCCTTTTCTGTGTGGGGGCACTTGGGTGCTTCCATGATGAGCACTCTTGGGGCAGAGTGTTTGATCCTGAAGTAGAGTTGAGGTGGCATCTCCTGCTCACACTTGACCTCCTGCATCACCTTCTACAGTTAACCTCTTGATTTAAAGGATCAATGTCACTTCAGTTCTCTATAGACCAGTATAGAAAGTTAGAGTTGAGAGCCTCAGGAGGCAGGGTCATTTTTCTTACTCATATTTGTATCTCTAAGTCTTAGCATAGCCCCCGAGCTACAGTGGGCACTCAACTAATATTTATTACACTGTTTTCCCTGAGGGACACGTCTTCACCTCAAATACAGATGGCCACCTTTCATGAGTTGGTGATTGGCAACATCTGCCTTTTATAAATCAGAGTTCTCTTCTCCCTCTTTTTGAGTCAGCTGGAGTCCCTCTTTGGTGATGGAGTGTTGTCTATTCCAGCTGTGGTCTCTCTTTTCCAGCTATAACGCTGCAGTCAGACCACTGTCTAGATCCAGGGATTCCAGTAAATGGGCAGCGTCATGGGAATGACTTCTACGTGGGTGCTCTGGTGACCTTCAGCTGCGACTCGGGTTACACGTTAAGTGATGGAGAGCCCCTGGAGTGTGAACCCAACTTCCAGTGGAGCAGGGCCCTGCCCAGTTGTGAAGGTGAGGCACACCAGGAGGGGGCGCTAAAATAGCAGATTCCTTTCCTGCCCTGAAAAACCAGGAGCTCAAAAGGCCACAGGCTTCCCCACCCCATCACTGGGGGTTGGGGTTTTGAGAGGAGATGGGGGAGAGGGCCTGGGAGGATCATTGGGGGAGCTCCCTGAGCCACTCCAGTCTTTCACTACCCTCTTTACTCCTTCTGTAGCTCTCTGTGGTGGCTTCATTCAAGGCTCCAGTGGGACCATCTTGTCACCAGGCTTCCCTGACTTCTACCCCAACAACTTGAACTGCACCTGGATTATCGAAACATCACATGGCAAGGGTGAGTGTTTAGGCCCATGGCAGATATTGAGATGTGACATGATCAGGGCTCCAAGTTCCCCAGGTCAAGGTGACTTCAACAGGGATCTCCCTATTTAGTGACCTCTGTGCTTCATCTGAATTTTTCTCACTAACAAGAAAACTTTCAGAAACACCCCATCTCTTTTAATCACAGAACTTATTCAAAAATATTGTTGAGAATCTGAAATCTCCCTGCCAGAAGAGATCTTAGAGATTACCAGCTATCACATCTCACTCAGTGCAGGAGTCTTCACAAATCACTCCCCACAAGAAAGCAACACACCCTCTGCCAAAACACCCCCAGGAGTGGGAGCATCACCAAGTTATTCAACAAATGGGTGCCTATTATCATTTTTTGGTAGATGCTGTCTCCTCCTCTGAAACGCTTTTTTCTTGTATCAAATACATCTGCATCCTCTTTCTCACATTTTCCCTTCAGACACTGAGCACAGTGATTCCCTCTTGTATGTTCTATTTTTTTGTCTCATACCCTCTCTGTCTGAGATGATACCCCTCCTACACAACTCACCTTTTCTTCAGATCCCTTGTCTTCATATACCTCACCAGCCTACACTGTTGTCTCAGCTTCCCTCCCATATATGGTCTTTGAGAGTCCAAGTTCAAAGAAAGGGTGCTGGTTACAAATAGACATGAATTAATACACTATTTCATTCAACAACTATTTGATATAGTGCCACCTCTGTGGCAGACACTGGAACTGGGGAGCAGCAATAGCCAGGCAGATATGGCCTCTACCCTTGGAAGCGTATTCCAGCATCTAGAGTCACGGTTCTTACAGTTTGGCAAGTACACTAATGCTTGGGTCCCACACTAGAAGTCTGATTTCCTACACTGAAGGTGGAAACCAGGCATCTAAGACTTTAGAACACGTTGCCAGTAATTTTGATGCATGTCTTTAATTAAGAATCTCTGATCTAGAATTAACATGTAGAAGAGCCAAGAAAAAAATGTTTAAGGAAGAGTAAACTTTCCAGATATTAAAATGTTGCTATGGGCTAAAATAATGTTAACAGTGTGGTGTTAGTATAGGAGTGGAGATACAAAAAATCAGTGGAGGAGAATAAAGGTCCATAAATAGATTCCCTGCATGCGTGTGTGCACGCACACACATACATGTCCATGCATGTGTACATGTCTGTGTATATATGAGAAAGAGGCAGACTTTAGTATATGATTACAGTGCCATTTCAGATCCATCGAAGAAAGGATGGGTTATGTGATAAATGGAGTTAAAAGAGTGGGCTTAGCCATTTGTAATTTTTAAAAAATCCAATCCATACATATAGCCACATAAATTCCTACACTGGAAGAACATGAATATCTAACCTCAGGTGGGGATATACTTTAAAGAGTAACACCAAAAGTGCAATCCATAAAGGAAAAGATGATTAGATTCCATTAAATATGACTTTGAAAGGATTTATGCTAAAAAAAAAATACTTCCATAAAAGTTCAAAGTCAAATAGAAAAAAAAGTCTCGCAACATACATAATCAACTAAGGATTACCGACTCAATGCATAAAGAGCTTTTAAAAATCTTTAAGAGAAATATGCCTGGCTAAAACAGCCTGAAATATGAGCAAAGCTATTAGCTAACACTTTGAAACAGAAGAAATACAAATGGAAAAACATTGACCTCGTTAATAAAGAAATGTCATTTCAGCCAGTGAGGAAATGACACTTCCCTTTTCAAATCATTGAAGAAAATCGTAACAATCTGGGAAAGTGTGGGCACGCAAATACTATTCACTGCTGACATTGTGTGAAATGGTTCAAACTTTCCAGAAGGTGGTTTGGTGATGTGAATCAAAAGCCTTCAAAATATACTGTAAGGAACTTGAACATCTGTGCAGTTTGGTGTCTGAGGGTGATTTTGGATCCAATTCCCTGCAGCTACAGAGGGCTGACTGTATGTGCCTTTGGACTCAGCAATTCTGCTTACTTCTTCAGAATTTATCTGAAGAAAATAAGTAAAACTGTACATCAACATTTAGCTTCAAGGTTATCTCCTAAAACAGTATTTATTATATTGAAAAATTAGGAGCTATTCAAATGTTCATCAATAAGGAAATGTTAACTAAACAGATGGTACAGCCATAGAATAAAATACTAGGCAGCTGCTAAAAGGAATAATGTGAAAGACTATTTCAAGACCTGCAGAAGTGGATGCAATACTTTGTTAAGTTTTTTAAAAAGTGCCAAAAATATATTTAGTTTATAAGACATCCTTGTATGCATAGGAAACAGCCTGAAAAGATATACCCCAAGATGCTGTCTCTAATTGTCTTTTATTTTCATCCTCTGGATTGTTTCTAATTTTGAGCAATAAGCATATATCACATGTAAAATATACTATTTGTATAAAAAAGAAAATTTGCAAGAAAAGTCATTCATAGTCCCACCACATGTACTTAAGTGCCTCACTCTGGCCTTTTACTAGACCAACCCTAGCCGGGAATAGGATGGCCTGAAGTTTCTTGGGCAAGACAGATCTCTCCAGGCAGTCAAGATGAAGCCTGGGGTTGTCCCCTGCTTCCCACAATACTGTTCTTAGGGAGAAGAAGGATGGGGCAGTGTCCTTGTTTACCCTGCAGAGCTGTTTCCACCAAGCCTGGTCAGAGGAGGCCATTGGAAAGAAAGGCAGCCTCTCATGATCCCTAGAGGGACAGCCCTGGTCATTGTGGCCTTCTCTGTGTCCAGGCATCTGTGATTCTGGGGGTATGTGCTTCTCTGTGAGTTTCTATATTTGTCTTTGCCTAGAAGTCAATGCAGCTCATCAACTATTTAACACTTACACTCTTCGAGTTGCTAGAAATCACAACCGAATAAACCACTCTGCCAACTGCTTGCCTTCAGGAAGTTTGTGGTCTAGTTAAAGATAGACAGCCTACATCGAGATCTTAGGTATGGTCGATGTATATAGAGCAGATAGAGAAGGGGAGACATCCAGAGACCAGCCCTGGGGTTAGTAAGGTGTCGTGAAATTAAAACTTGAGCTAATCTTCACAGATGAACAGGAATTAGCCAGGTTGAAAAGTACTCTGCAGAGTCCACAAGAGGTCATGGCTTGATGACCAGGTCTCTTCTTCCTTAGAACCCTTTTAAAGCTTCACCTAACCCTTAGCATAGACCCCCATATTGTAAAATAGCTAGCACAGCTTACCCTTTTCAGCCTTATTCTGAGCCAAGTGCTAGCTACACAGAACTTCTTTCAGTTTCTAGAACTTGCCAGTCTTTTCTTTCTCCCCCAGAGCTTTGCACATGTGTACCGTTTTCTTCTCTCTGGAATACTTCCTCTCCCCAGTCAAGCGGAATAAGAATCAATACCATTCCCCTTGCTTAGCCAACTCTTCATGTTTCTGAACTCACTTCCTCTAGTGAAGCTTCTTGACCCACTCTCCCAAGCTCTGCAACTAGGTTGGGCTCCCCTCCTGTGGGATCCCACAGTATACTATACTTCCCCAATTTCAGACTTTAACTCACTGTGTAGAACTCGCATTTTCATCATCAGTCTCCCCCACAGACTATGAGCTCTTTGAGTGATGGGTCTGTCTTGTTTCCTGCAGTTTCTCAGCCTCTGGCTCTGTGCCTGGCATGTAAGGAACTTGAGCAGTATTTGTTGATATGAATTGAATTGAACTGGCCCAGACTCTTCTCCAGAGGGCATTCTCCAGTCTCTGTTTATAAGAGTATCTGAGGTTAACAGACCTATTAAGCTGTTGACTCTGATTGCTCCATAACCAGCAGAAGCACAGTTCAGAAAATTCAAAACTTTGGAAATTCAGAATAGTTCAACTTGCCACATGCCCAGCCCAAGGGCACAGCCCATTCAGAAGTCCTGAGAATATACCCTTACCAATACCCTAGAACTGACGTCTTTTAACCCACAAGGCTATCTGGGAGTTAGACAAGCTGATCAGAGAGAACACTTTCCGTTGTACACCTACTGTGTGCCAGGCACCATGTGCATGCTTTGCACATGCCATCCCAATTATTTTTCACTTCAGGGGCTAAATGTTACCTATGAAGAAGATATTACCATCTACATATGACAGGTGAGAAAACGAGAACTCAGGGAGTGCTAAGCATCCTTGACCAAGACCCTTGAGCTTTGGATCTAGGTCTGTCTTAACCCAAGCCCTTGCCTTTCCTGCTGCCCTGCTTTTGTCAGCTCTGGTGTGGCGTTGATGTCATTTGTACGAGATTCTACATGGTTCACTCCAGTGAAATATTCATTTGTGTGTGCATCTGTCACATCAAATCTAGATTCAAACTCCAACATGGGACCTCTCTATTTCCGTGACAATGTCTTCATTTTCTCACAGTGGCCCAAAAAGCCCCAAGCAATCAGCACAGCTGGGAAACCCAGGGGTTTCATTTCAGTTATTTGCTCATCCTTAGACTCCCAGCCAAATGTTTACTCCTTTGGAGGAGCTCTATTTGCATGCGAGAAGAATAGAGAGCAAAGCCAGGCGCTTCAGTGACTTATTTCCGCCTGTTACTGTGTCCAACCTACTCTCTACCCAACCTGGCATTCTAGGTAGGAGGGAAAGGACATCTATTTCCCAGTGCTATAGACTGAGAACCGTTTTCTCAATTGCACACATGTTTATGTGTCAGAAGTACAGTGTGCATGTGAGCATGCGTCTCCTCACATGAAAGGTCTTGACCCTTGTTAAGCCCTCCCAACCCTCGAGGCATATTTGCCCACTCTTTCTCTGAGGCTCACTCTTGAGTCTCACTACTGATATGTCTGTCTCCTCCACTAAACTGGGAGATCTTTCTCAGCGCTTAGCACAAAGCCCGGCACTTGGTAGGTACTTAGGACCTGGTTCTTTTAGCAAAAAGATACCCAGATACATCTCAGGTGCCTGGGCACAGGGCATTTACAAGCTGCATCCCTGGTCCCGCATCCCCTGCTGGGTTCTGCTTCTTCCACCTCCACCCACAGATGCCCAAATACTCCAGGATCACCAGCTTCTATAAACAGGGAGGCAGGGATATAAAAATATTCCAAACACGTTAGTCTTAGGGGCTTGGAACCTACCATTCTTTATAAAAAATATATCAGTAAATATCCAGAGAAGTATTTCTCAAACTTGCACGTGCCTACATATCACTTGGGGATCCTGTTAGTATGCAGATTCTGACTCAGTAGTTTTGCAGTGGAGGCCAAAGACTGCATTTCTAATAAGCTCTCAGGTGATGCCCACACTTTTGGCCCATGGACCACACTTTGAGTAGCAAGTGGGCCCAGCACTCCTAGTCTAACCATCCACTTGTCCAGGCATCATTCACAATGCATAGTCCCATAAGCATACTCATTTGTGAGTGGGCACACACATATATGCCCACCAAACACAACTGCTCCCAGGACACATTCAAGAGTTGCTTTGGGTGTTAAGATCCTACTGCTCCATAACTTTCCTCACCACCTGATCCCTCACACCACCTGGCCACTCTTACTACCTGCTCTCTTTCTGTAGCCGAGAGACAGCATCCTTGGAGTGGTTAAGAGCACGATCTCTGTGGTGAGATCGCCTCAGTTCAGATCCCAGCTCTACCACCTGCTAACTGGGTGACTTTGAACAAATGACTTCATCTCTTTGTCTCTGCCCCCTTGGGTATAAAATGGAAATGATAATAATGTACCCATGTTGTAGGGTTACTGGCAGGATTAAATGAGTTTTCATATTTCCCTTCCAAGGGAGAGAGACTGGCTACAGAATGAGTAAATCAGGACAGTGACATCAAGTACTTAGTGCTCAAGATGCCTGTAAATATTGCTGATTGTATCTTATGCTCTTCACCTCCCCTCTTAGTGGTACTCTCTCCCTCTCTCTTTCCATCTCTGATTTCTCATGCCCATCTCTCCACCACACCTCCTTCTCCCTGTCTCCTGCTTCCTGCCACATCTCCCCACACTTTCCTTGTCCCCTTTCTGACTCTCCTTTACCTAGTCTCCTTATGGCATCAGATATCACTATTTGCTGGTGTCTCCAAGATCTACTTCTGTAGTCCCTCCTCAGTCCTGGACTTCCAAGTCTGTCCTTCCAGTGGCCCACTAGATATCACTGCTGGATGCTGAAGAGGCTAAGTCCATTACCCTTCCACAACCTGTCCTCTCTCTACTGTATGTCCCTCCACAGGGACATACACTTCATCATCCTCCAGATCAAAATGCTCCCTCCTGTCCTTTCAAATCTTCCTTGCATTTGGTGCCTGCTGTCCTGTCCATCCTGCCCTGTCCCCACCCCCTACAAGGGCTTCTGTCCATCTTCTGCTCTCACTGCTTCTGCCAAGCCTCATTCTCTCTCACCCTGTGCAAAGCAGCCGCCATTCTAACTGACCTCTCTGCCTCCCCTCCCTCTACTTTGTCCTCCCCACAGCTACCACCACCTTGCTAAAACTGAATCTGATTCATTGTGGATAGGATGACTTCTCACTGCCTCTAGAAAAACATCAGGTTTGGCCACAGCCTGAACTCCAGGCATTTCTGCTGAGTGGTCCAGCAACACTGGGCTGCTCACTAAGCCCTGGAACCAATAGTTCCTCAGTCCCTTGACACATGTGGGTCCCCTGCCTGGGACACTCTTTCTCCTCTTACCTGGTTAATTCCTGTGCATCCTTTTAAGACTCAAATCAAATGTTCACTCCTTGGCAAAGCCGCCTACACTCCCCTCTTCCTGCTGTCAGTGCCTTTTACTCTGCCCCCGTGACATGCTGAGCTACATACATGATAGCATTCATCACTCTTCATTGTAGCTATTCATTTAATGTCTTGTATATCCCCTTGTACCTAACCCTGGCTCCTAGCCCATAGTGAAGACTCAACAAATGCACACATTCTTGTTGAATGAATTAATGAATGGCTATGAAGCATTCTCATAGTCCTAGCCATAAATCTCTTCTTCAGATTTTGACAACCGTAAAAAGGTGCCCTTCTTCCTGACAGGATCTTTGGGTACTAGTGTATTCAGGTTCATTCATTTGGATTCACCCTTTATTTTATCGATGTATACTTTCAGTCATTTATGCTGAGATGTTTGCAAATTGGAAGTGTTTGTGTGATTCCACCTTGCATTCAGGCTGCTTCAGCCATCTGACCACCACCACCCTGACCCTCTGGTGTCTTGGCAGGTGTATTCTTCACTTTCCACACCTTCCATCTGGAGAGTGGCCACGACTACCTCCTCATCACCGAGAACGGCAGTTTCACCCAGCCCCTGAGGCAGCTGACTGGCTCGCGGCTGCCAGCTCCCATCAGCGCCGGGCTCTACGGCAATTTCACCGCGCAGGTCCGCTTCATCTCCGATTTCTCCATGTCATATGAAGGGTTCAACATCACCTTTTCAGGTAAAAAGTGTAAGGGTCCCTGAGGGGAATAAATCTGAGAGCCATTCACTCTCGCCCCTCTGCTGCCAGTCTCTGGTTTTCCTAGTAGATGGGTATTAATTCACTCTCCAGTCTCTGGGAGAATGATCTCTCTAGGAGAATGATCTCAATGATCTGCAGCAAAAGATATTTGTATTAGACCCAAGGAAGAACTTCCCCATAGTGGTCCTGGAAGGAGTTAGCAGGTTCACTGGGGCATGGCCTTCTCTGACAGTGTCTAGGATTTGCTCTGAGTATAGCCTGCCCAGCTGGTTGAACTAGAAGATATCAGAAAAGTCCCTCCCTGCCCTAGTAATTCCAAATTCTTCTCCTGATTTCACTTCCACTATTGACAACCCCAGCAATTTAAAAAAGTTTGAAATTAACATATCTGAGTAATTTAATCTCATTTGGGATCTTCTTCATCAGTGCTAATTTAGTAGTAATAGATATTTATCTCTGTGTTTAGGAATCCTGAAATCTCTTTTATTTGACATTCAGGCAAAATAGAAGACCCTTGGCTCCTCTAGTACCAAGTCTCCTACCATTCTTGTCTTGCTGCACCCCAGAGTACCCCCCACCTTTCTCAGCCAGGACCAGGCATATCAGATGGCTTTCTCCTGGGATGGGCAAGAGGGATCCAGCTGCTACGGACTAGGGTGCAGCCCAACTTCGCCCCACCTGCCTCCTTGCAAAAGCCCTAAAGAAGGCTGTTCAGAGCTCTGGCCCTCCAACACAGAAGCCACCTGCCATATGCCTGGGCTGGCCTGGCCGCTGGGACATATCCAGCCAGTGTGCCTCAGCCCCTGTGAAGGGAACCTCCTCCTCACCACACAGAGCCCTGGGGGACTGTGACCCAGAGGGAGATGCTCTTGGGTGAGGGTCTGGTCATATTCACATCTATACTGTCACTAGAGGCACCGGGACAGTCTCTGGTCCATCTAGGCCCCCTGTCATGTCTGCCATCTGCCTCAAGCCAGTGCTATGGAGATATGAGTGACACATTTGGAATCTCATTGCAATGGAAGCTGCCTGGGGCTGGGTCATGTAATCTGACCCTCTAGAACCAGCTGGTTGAATTTACAGTGTCCAACGAGAAAGAGGCAGGAGAGTTTGTGAGCCTCGAAACTCAGGGTTAAAATGGAGATGGAGGGACAAAGGAGGGACGTGCTGAGTCCCTGGGCAACCTAGGAAGTCCTTGGGGAAGCCTGTCTGGGAAACGCTGTGCCCTTTCCTGCTGCTCACAGGAGGGGGCGCAGACTGCCCTCTCTCACCTCCCCATATTTCTCTCTGCCTCTCTGGCACTTGTGTTTCTTCTCTTTACCCTTTGGGGGCCAGTGTGCATATTTTCTGCCGCTCTCTCTCTCTTTTTGGGGGGGGTTGCCTCTGGCCCTTTCCCTGTGCTGTGGCCTATGTGTTCCCTCTTCTTTCTCTGCATCTCCCTAAGACATCTCTGAGCCCGACTCTCTTGTGCCTTTCCAGAGTACGACTTAGAGCCCTGTGAGGAACCTGAGGTCCCCGCCTACAGCATCCGGAAGGGCTTGCAGTTTGGCGTCGGTGACACCTTGACCTTCTCCTGCTTCCCCGGGTACCGTCTGGAGGGCACCGCCCGCATCACGTGCCTGGGGGGCAGACGGCGCCTGTGGAGCTCGCCTCTGCCAAGGTGTGTTGGTAGGTGGTCACGTGCTTTCATTTTGCTTCACTAATGGGGCGGGCCAAATTTTAGTCAATTGGTGTGAGGTGGTGGACTGCACTCGACCAAGAGGCAACAGACCTGGGTTTGAGGACTGACTTAGCCCACTTAGCTTACCTGCAGTGGGACCTGGGGCAGGTGACCTTACCTCTTTCTGCTCCAGCCTCCCTATCTGTAAAATAAGGATGACAGTATCTGCATTGTGGGGCTGTTCTGTAGACTAAACTGACCTTTAAAAGTGGTCCACAGGGGACACTCACATGAACTTGATCTGTTCACTCTCACCTCCCCACCCTTAATACCCAGACCCATGGCTTAAGGATGTCTCTTGCAGAGAAATCTGAATGGGGCACTGGGTGAGCCTATGGGACAGAGGTATGACATTTGCCCATGGGCAGTCTCAGTCTGGTGCAAAAGATGGGTGCTTTTACTAATCTGATGAGGGTTGCTTACTCTTGGAGAATCCCTCACAAGACTTTATCCACTCAGCAGGGGAAGATAGAGGGAGCAGGGACTGGGTCATTTAAAGGGCGTCCATTACATATCACGTACACCGCTAGGTTCTGGAGACACAAAAGTGAGCACAACAAAAAGTCTCTCTACTCGTGCTATATTCTGGTAGGAAATCACAAGCTGTAAACACATAGAGAAGTAATGTTTCAGGCCATGTTGAAGGGTACATAAAAAAATTAAGTCAGCTTAGAAAGTATTGGAGGTAGGTTTGCTCTTTCATAAAGAGTAGTCAGGGAAGGTCTCTGATGCAAGGCTGGATGAACCACTAGCTGGATTCATGGAGGATTTACCATGCTCACTGTTAGCCCTGGAACTCACTTATAGTGAAATACTACATAAAGCCCCATAAAAATATATAAAACAGATAAAAGCAGCACTACACTGACCGACACAAAAACCAGCATCTGGAAAGTCGATGAGGTCAGCCTTGCGTGAGACAATTCCATGGACTCTCGGACTCTGCAGGAACCATTTAGGCTGGCAAGATGGGCTGTGTCTAGGCTGTGCCGTCATACAGCCCAGAGTGGAGTCTCTGCTCTGCTTTCTACCAGTGGTTCCATCTCAGGCCAGCAAACCCCTTCAGCCTCAGCCTCCTCATTTATAAAACAGAGATAACAGCATCCAACTCACAGCCTTTATTCTAGATTAAATAACATAATTTATGTAACCCAGGAGGTACCATATAATTATCATCATTTTGCCAGTAACCTTTTTATCAATATTTATTGGTAACCAATGATCGTTATTTTGCCAATAACCTTTTACAATCCCAGAGAGGAAACATACTGATAGAGTTGCAGAATTCCATTTTTGACCAGTTGAATAACCCCAAAGTTTATCTCTTCTTCCATAACCATCCCCAAAGGCATCCATGCACCCTGACCTGGCTATACATACACGCAGACACATATGGAACTCCCCCAAGGAAAGTTCAGTTTATATCTGGCTGCTAGCAGCAATTTTAGTCTCTAGGAAAACATCCTCAGCTAAGTGGTTCTGGGGAAATTTTTCTTGAATGGGATTATCCAGGACCACAGATGCACACAGCCCTTAAGCTCTTGCCTCATTGATCTCATTACATAAACTCACTCTTTAACTTATTATTCCAATTACTGTTTGTCCATGACACCTCACAATATTTTCATTATTACATTTGTCTTCTGTTTCACATATTACTAATAACACACACCAATTACAATCACCTCGAATTCCCACCAGCCCTGCTGCAGAGGCTCAAGCTGGAGGTATCACAGAAGTACGTGGTGGGGAGTGTCCCCAGGTGCCATGTGTTCTGTAGGTGTAAATTGGATTATTTAGCCCACACAGGCACTACCAGGAACATTCCCAGCTAAGAAGGAGATGAACAGCTCTGGGCTCTGATTCATGGTGTGATATGAGGGGAGGTGACACAGACCCTGATCTCAGGAGCCCCTGAATTTGATGTAGAAGACACAGCCCCAAACCCAGGGGACCCCAGTCTGCAGTGGGAGATGTGGCCATCCTTGGGAGGCCCAGTGTAATGGAGAAGACCTCCCTCTGCTTCAGGAGCTGCAGACCGATGGGTAGGATACAGCCCCTGCCCTTAACAAGGCCTTTTCTGATGAGGGCGACAGAAGTCACAGATGCCAGAATCAGCAGCAGCCTTTTCTGTGCCTGTGACTGTTTGTTTCTCGGGAACATTTATTTGTTTCCATTTATGTCTGTGTTTTGCTTCTCTGTGCATCTGCTCACCTCCCCTGCTACTTTGGAAACTCTCCCAGAAGCAAGCACCGTGTCCCTCTACCCTCCAGCACACTCCCCTGTGCCCAGGACAAAGACCTGACTGGGAGTCAGGACCTGGTAACTGGCCGCATCTAAAGCTATCAGCCCCTCCTCACAAAGGTGTTGAGCATGTGGGCAAGAGGAGAGGCTCATGCTGGGTCAGGATGGGACATATAACTGTTATGCAGGAAGAAGGGATAGGAGAGAAGTCCAAAAACGTGCCAAAGCCCATGTTCCAGGGAATCCAGCTGTTGGGAACCAGGCAGAGGGCAGTAGGCACCAGGAAGCATGAAGGTGCTCTGAGCCTTGGGCAGCTAATACGTGCTTCCCATAAGCTTCTCAGGCTTTCTGCCAGTCCCAGAACGTGGGCTGTTAGGGCTCCAAATGGAAGCAGGTAAGCTACATAGATTCACCTGGGCTAGATGGGGAGAGAAAGGAAGAGTAGCACTGGTTGAGAGCCTACTATGTGCTAACCACTCCCCATCTGTTTACCTGTCTTACACATAAAATCACATAATTTATTCTACAGTCTTTTGAGAATGCTATGCTTGTCCGCATGAAGGCAGAAGAAGAGACTGAGGTTCAGAGAGTTGATATAACTTGTTTGTCTGAATCCAAAGTCCCTGATCATCCCACTGCACCACAGGCCTCTGCCTGTATGGAGGGGAATGGTGTGTGATCAAAGAGCTAATGAAGAGATGCTTCTGAGGGCTTCCCAAGTGACATGACTGAGTAATAAGTGTTTACATGTGCACGGCCCTCAGCAAGTCCCCGAGACCCCCCTCATCTGAGGGCACTGAGGCAATGTACACATTCTGGAAACATATCTATGTAAATTATCAGCAGTCACTGCACCCAGGGTGCCTGTCCACCACTGTCCATTTAGTTTTATGCCCCAGTTCAGCACATTCATCATCATGTTTGGTTGCTCTGCAAACAGGCTGAGTTTTAAAATACTGCCAAGTTAGATTTCTCCTCCAAAGTAAATCAATGAGGGCTTATGTAAAGTCCTAGGAAAACGAAGCTGATCCTGAATTGGGCAGGACCCAGGGAGTAGTGTCTGCTGAAGAGTAGGGACTTGGTGGTAGGACATATAGTCTCCATCTTCAAAGGACTAAGGAGCAGCGCTGGGGACAAGAGAACACACAAGCATGTAACTGAGCCCATGAGAGGTTCAACTCTGAAGGTTTCCATGTGCTGTGCCTATGCTGCGCCCCCAGCCTAGTATGTTCCTGGCCTAGGGTAAAGGGTTGACTCTATGGCCAGAGCAATGGCCCTTGGTCAACCTCAGGGTCCTTCCAGCAAAGGACTGTGCCTAGAATAAGGACACTGAGAGATACTTTAGAGAAAGCAGGCTTGCTACCAGCAAACTCAAAGATTCAAGACATGCTCCAAATTCCCCATATGTCCAGACACATAATGGGCCTGCCATCTGGACTTGTGTTTACATCCTTCTGGAACCTAATTATTTTTAAAACTGTGCATCTTCTGAGGTCAGTGTACTCCATATTCATTCATTCATTCATTTGGTAAATATTTATTTTGTATACGATCTGGGCTAATCCTTGGAAAGTCATTGGCTCATAAGCATGACCTTTGCCCTCAAGTCACTCACAGTTTGGGTGGGGGACACAGGCAAGTAACAAGTAATCAGAGTACAATATGGTGGGTGCTCTGACTCTGGGAAGCACAGAGGGGCCACACAATTATTAAAGATCCTACAAGCTAGCCACGTGGTTCTGCAGTGCATGCCCAGTCTCTGAACTGCTCCCACTGTCCTCTGTCGAGCCAGCTCTGCCCACACACTGAGTGGGTGTCGAGGAGACAGTGATATGACCAAGCCCCAAGGCACCAGTGCAGTGGAGGAGACAGAAATGTTAACAAATAAGTCAAGTAAAATGGGGTGACTGCTATAAATAAAGGTATGGGAGCAATAAGGGGAAAATGACTAATTCTGGAGGAGGAGAAACAGATTCCCAGGGGAGGGTGTGATTTCATTAGCTGTTGAATGAAATGGGAGTCCAATGGGACTTGCTGAAACTTTCCCCAGGGCCAAGGAGATTGAGTTCTCAGTCCCCTCCTCTTCATGAATCGAGAGACTTGGTCTAAAGTGCGAAGCACTGGGCTCCTTATCTTAAAACCAGGGATGATAACTGTGCCTGCCATAGGGGGTCGGTTGTGACTAATAACTGAATGATCCTTGGGAAGCATCTTTCATGCTGTTTTGCACAATAAGGGTTAGTGATTATTATTTGATCTTGCCCCTTCTTCATTTCCATCCTTTGGTACTGAAAGGCTTTCTCTCCTCCCTTAACTGCCCCTCATCCCCTGACCCCCTTCTCAGTCATTGCTGTTGCTATGATACCATATGAACAGGTGTGGGGTGTGGCTGCTTTATAGCACTGTGAAAGCAGAGGGTGCCTGGTGGGTTCATTTCTGTTTCTGCAAAAGAGACACAAATGAAACGAGAGAGATGAAAAAACTCTAGGCAAGCAGGTATTTTTTAAGTTTGGTAGGCATTCCTATAGACAGGCAGACAAATGGACAGATACACAGGAATCTTGGCAGGCAGACAGGAAAACAACTTGTCATGTTGTAAGGTTCTCCAGAGCTGTGAGTTGTTTTGTGAATGGATGCATCTGATGGGGATTAATCTATGATTGTTGTGATTCTCTTTCCAGCTGAGTGTGGGAATTCAGTCACGGGCACTCAGGGTACTTTGCTGTCCCCCAACTTTCCAGTGAACTACAATAACAATCATGAGTGCATCTACTCCATCCAGACCCAGCCAGGGAAGGGGATTCAGCTGAAAGCCAGGGCATTTGAACTCTCTGAAGGAGATGTCCTCAAGGTAAAATTGATTTCATAGAGTATGTATGTTACAGTATGCAAAACCTTGGTCGACACTCGCTCCTTTGCCTCTGTGTGAATGATCCAAACTTTCTCCTTCTCTCATGAGTCCCAAGATATTGTCCTTGCCCATCTGGGAGAAAGTGAGGACCAAAAAGAGGGGGGCATGTAAATGTCTAAGAGTATGGTTTTAGAGTTTGTTTAGAAGCTGCCTGTTATTAAATACATGTGTGATTGAGTATGGGTTAATTGCATAATAAAAGATAATAATAAATTCAGTGGAGCAACCAATGGATCCAGGTTGCCATTGTGAATGCTGGCCATCAACATGGGTAATGAAGAGCTCATAGAATGTGTTTTCATGTTCATGTGTGGGTTCCTTTGTGTAGGTATGTGTTTAAGAATATAGATGATTTTATACATATGTTCCCATATGTGTGTGAAGCTGTGTCTATTTTTTTAATCTGGTTCTGGGGATCTGTGTCTGTGCATATTTGGCCAGCACATTTTGTATACATGCACTTATATGTGCTTTGAGTGTATGCTTTGGTAGACTAGTGGGCTATTGCAGTAGCTCCAGTGTGCCATGATGATGGCCTATGCATGGCAGTGGGTTAAAGAAAGTGAATTCAAGGCATGTGTAAGAGAAATAAATGACAGAGCTTGGATTACAGAGAGGCTTATAAAGAGGAATTTCTTAAGACACATCTTGTGTTTCTTTGTATGTGTGTGATTAAGTGGTCTCTCCAGTAAGGTTTATTGTATATGTGTGTGTAATCAAAGAGTTAACTTTGGGGAAGTTGTTAAAGAAATACCTTAATAAAATGGTTATAAGGAAAACCTCACACAGGGTATGTCCATTTTCATCCTAGGCCAAGGAATTTTTTTAGTTTATTCTGTTATTGTTTTATTCCCTGTAGCCAGAGAAGTCCTGACATTGGAAAAAGTTTAAACAACCTGGAAAATCCAAAGGGAATCCATGAAATCCCTATCCTTTCAGATTATGTGCTGCCCTTCTTATGCACAAATTACAAATGATACTCTGGGCTCACTTATTGGGGCATGTGTTCTTATGTGGGTGGGTGGG
>NW_007032092.1:0-8978 GCF_000164805.1 Carlito syrichta | reverse complement strand
TTGAAAAGTGTTTCTCTTACCTAATCCATTTTGAACCAAGAAGATGTGCTCATGAGTTAACTGGGTGGGACTGGATGTGCATGACCTGGGACAGAACAATCCCACTAACTTGTTAAACTCTATTCTTCAATCCCACATGGAAACAATGTGCGTCTCCCAACAAGAGAGCACAAGACAAGGACCATGCCTTTAGGCATCACTCTTGACCCTCACTTCTCTCCATCCATTTGTTCATCATCAACAGCAGAATCTCAGAGGCTACAATTGGAACAGGAGTGTCAAAGGGACTTCCTCCTGTAGTGGTACTGGTGGACTGATGTGGACAATGCAGACCTCCTCGGATGAAGGCTGTTAGCAGAAAAAGGCAACTTTGAGGCATGAGTCATAACTTTCAGGTTCTGAAGGGAGTTTGAGCAGTAGCTCTGTGTATTTGACCTGACAGGACCGGCAGAAATGGCTCCTAGGTTGCTGGAAGTCATATGGGCTACAGCCAGTGCCCAAGCTTCCTCACAAGAGTAGTCCAGTTTCAGAGTAGTAAATTGTCAACAGATGTGCACACTCAATTGCACTGTCAAGGTTTTGGCCTCAGGGTCAGCTGAGCAGCTTAGTAAATAGGCAGAAAAGAGACTTTCTGAGGCGGTCAGGGTAAGAAAGTAGGGACATGGGGCATAAAACCTGGGTCAGAGGTCAGAGAGGGCCCATGCAGGATACAAGACACAAGTAGTCCTGCAGGGTTGTAAATTCTTGTGTTTCTCACAGAGGACCTTTCCAGACTTCAGATCTTGTCTGCACCACCTGTCCAGCTGGCCCTGTCACCTGAGCTTCTAATACTGGGCCTGACCTTGAAATAGGGCAGTCTCCTCCAGAAGAATGTGGTCTCAGCCCTGGAAACTAGGCAAGGGTGCCTTTCACATGCAACTTAAAGGAACTTATGCAAAATGAAAATACTCATGGAAGAATCCAAATTGAGAAAGGGACTAATCAAACTACAATTCACACAAGTAAGGTTAAATCCAGCTGGTGGATTAAGTGCCAGAAACCTTAGAGAAAAAACCCATGTATGACCACTTAGTTCAGAGCAGCAGAGCCTGGAGCCAAGTACACAGCAGGCACCATTGGCAGGGACCAGATCTCAATCCTACTAGTTCCTCTGGAACTGAGAGACCACACAGAGCCACAATTTCCTCTTGACATGACATTCTGGCCTTCATCTGGCTTTTGCCAAGTAAAGCAGGGTGATGTCAGGGTGGTACCTAACAAGAGTGGTCAGGCTCACTAGAGAAAAGTCTTCCACGACCACATTCACACACATGCATGCACACACATATATACTCCTTAGCACCAGGAGTAGGAAACACTACTGCTAGGCCCCTTTGGGCTTCGCTCTTCTGCTCCCCATTAGAGACTACTGGGTTTTTTCATTCTCCATGACCATTCTCCCTTGGTAATGGCGCGCCAACAAGAAAATTAGCCAGGTATGTGTAAATATTCAGAAGATCAGAAAAAAGGAGCCTGTCTGGGGAATCAGAGTTAATTGCCCTCTGTTAGCAACAAAGAAAAGAAAAATACTTTAAAAGCTCCTAATTTATATTCTTAACAGGATTTGAGAGAATATTATATTTATGACACAAAACTAGGCAGTAATGAAAACAGAGCAATCTGAGATGAGGAGAGATTGAATAGAGATGAAAAACATGATCACCCAATTAAAAAACGGAATGGAAGCAATGAACAGAAGATGGTAAACCACAAAAAAATGAAATCAGTTTATTATAAGATAAATTTGAGAATTTCTCCCACATCTCATAAGGAAATGAAAAAGAGGATTCTTTTATATTAATAAAATGTATAATCAATCCACAGTAAAACTTTATGTGCCAAATAATGTAGCGTGAATAAATTAAATAAAACCTGCTAGAAATGTAAGAAATTTTAATAAAGCTACAGCCATCACGGAAGATTTTAATATACCTCTGTTAGTCTCTGACATATCACCTAGGTTAAAGATAAATAAGAATTTGGGTAGCTTGAATAATATGACAGACTGAATCCAAAGGAAGTAGAAGAAAGATACCTTTAAAGATAAAGGCAGAGATGACTAGAAAGAGAAAACCAAAAGACAATAGCAATTTTCAAAAAAAAAAAAGCTGGTTCTTTGAATTTGAAAAATAACTAATAAACTAGATAAACCTGGCAGGGCTGATCAAGAAATAAAGAAGCCTTGTGCCTTTCTTTTTTTTATTTTTTTATTTTTTTAATTTTTTTTGAGTTGGAGTCCCAGACTGGAGTGCAGTGACCGCTCCCGGCCACCGCAGCATCGACCTGCTGGACTCCAGCAATCCTTCCACCTCAACCTTCCAAGTAGCTGGAACTACAGGTGCACGCTACCACACCCGGCTAATTTTTGATTTATTGTAGAGATGAGGTCTTGCCAAGTTGCCCAGGCGTGTCTCGAACCCGCGGGCTCAGGCAATCCACTCACCTCAGCCTCCCAAAGCGTGGGATTACAGGCTGAGCCACCGAGCCCGGCAAGCCTTGTGCCTTTCTGAAGAGAACAAAATAAAAGAAGAGAAATAAAGAAGCCACAAATGTATACTATTAGAAATGAAAAAGGGGACATAATCATTGATATAGTAGAGATTATGGAAATAAGAAAATATTCGGGAACAATTAAAAGCCAAGAAATCTGAAAGCTCAAATGAAATGGAAGTTTTGACCAAAAAAAGTACTAATATAACAATATGAAAATCTGAAAAAACCAGTAACTATTAAAAATACAGGATTCCCACATGACCCCTCTAAAAAGTCCTGGACCTATACTGTTTTATAGGTAAGCTTTAACAAAACTGCAAGAAACAATTCATCCCTGCAATAATTATACTGTTTCAGAAAAGAGGAAAATAAAGATCTATCCCCCAACTCATTTTTTTTAATGAAGCAAGTAGAAACATTGATATCAAAGAGTACAATGGTGGTTACCAGAAGCTGGGGCTGGGGGAGGAAGGGAAGATGATGGTCAAAGTATACAAATCCTCAGGTGGACAAAAGGAATAACTATACTGAACTATACTGTACAGCATGGTAAATAATGATATATTGTACAATTCAGAATCACTGGGAGAGTACATTTCAAATGTTCTCACCACCAAATAAATGAAATAATTATTTGAGGTGATGTTTATGTTAGTAAGCTTGATTTAATTATTCCACATTGTATTCATAAATTATAAGATTCTGTTGTACCCATAAATATATGCAACTATAATTTGTCAACTTATAATTAAAAATAAAAATTTTAAAAGAGCAGAAACCAGAAGCTGTTATGGTCATAGATCTAGAAATTCAAGATACACTATGAGATTGAATCTAGCTGTCTATTAAAACAAAGATGGCCAAGTAGGCTTGATTCCGGGAATGTGAGGATATAGCAAAATTAGAAAAGTATGTAGCATTATTGGATAGGCAAACCATGTGAAATTGCTGCTTGTGTAGGTCAAGCAGGTCAAATATTGGAAATTTCATGTGACTCAACCTAATATCCTATAAATAGAAGAGAAAACTACATCTTGCTAATATGCCCCAAAGTATCACATAATGAAATTCAGTACTTACTCATGATTTTTAAAAATATCTCATAAAACTATGAATATAACTTTCTTTTTTTAATTTTTTTTTCTTAAATTTGAGAGATGTGGGGTACAGTTCAGGATTAGGTATACAAGTGGTCATCATACAGGTAAAGCTTGGGCCTCTCTTTGGTCTCCACTTCACCTGATTTGAGACCAGGTACCCTTACTGATGTTGTTTATCCCCAAAACTTTCTTAATATGATAAAAGATTTCTACCAAGCACCTACAGCAAGCATTATACTTGATGGCAAAACTTCCTAAGGATTTCCAGTAAAGTCAAGACCAAGACCAAAATCGTTCTACTCTCAGCAGTAGGATTCAGCATTATACTAAAGATCCAAGCCATTACAGTTACACCAAAAAAAGAAAAAAAGGCTATGAAATTTAGAAAAGAATATAGAAAATTATCTCTTTTGTTTCAGAAATACAAAATAATCAATTAATAAACTATCAGATACAATAAGACAGTTCAGCAAAACTGCTGTGCCCATAACCAATTAAAACATGTGATCGGGGGAGGGATATCTTTTGTAATAGAAATAAAAACTATAAGACATATAGAAATAAGTCCCCAAAATGTGCATAATGAAAAAATGATAAAACTTTATTTTGAAGGTGATATAACTAAAATATTTTGAAGGTGATATAACTAAAATAGATTTCTAATGCGCGCCTGTAGTTTCAGCTACTTGGAAAGCTGAGGCAGAAGAATCGCTGGAGCCCAGCAAGGTCAACGCTGGGTTGGCCATGAGTGTGCTACTGCACTCCAGCCTGAGTGACAAAGTGAGACTCCAACTCAAATACATAAACAAATAAATAAATAAATAGAATACAGAGAGATTTCATGCTTATGAATGAACAGAGGATTTGAACAGGAAATTCACAGATGAAAGCAGAATTGTTGATAAATGTACAAAAAGTTGCTCAATTTCAGTGGTAATCAAGAAAATGCAAATTAAAATGACATGCCATTTCACACCCATCAAATTGGAAAAAAATCATAATGCCTGAAAATACAAGTGTCAGCAAGGATATAAAGCGATGGAAACTATCATATTCTGCCAGTGAGAGAGAAAATTGATATTCCCCTTCAGAAAGCAATTTGATAATACCTAACCAAGTTGAAGATATGCCTTCGCCACAACCAGCTTCTTCATTCTAGATGTATGCCCTAGAGAAACTCAAGCGCATGTGTGCAAACAGACATGCAGGAATGTTTATAGAAGTGCTGCTTACTCAGAAACAGAAAGCTAAACACCACATGTACTCACCCATATGCAGGGGCCAAATGATCACAAAGATGGAAATAACAGACACTGGAGACACCAATAACAAGGGAGGTGGAGGGGGGTTGGAGTCAGAAATTACCTGTGGGGTACAGCATAAACTATCTGGGGAATGGGCCGCCTAAGACCCAATCTCCACTACTACACAATATGTCCAGGTAGTGAATGTGCATGTGTACCCACTGAATCTAAAATAAAAATGGAAAAAAGTGGGATTATGTCATCCCACAGAAAATCTCTGATCTTTTCCCCCTTTCTCATTCCCACTCTCAGTTCTGCTCTCCTGAATCTTAAGCAAATGGGTTTTCTTTTTTTCTTTTTCTCCCTGAATAAACTAATTTACCTCTTAATATGTGAAAATATTTTTAAAGTTTTAACCATTTTTAAAATAAATGTTTATTAAAAGGTCAAAACAAAAGAGAAGTGATGCTTACATTATTTGTAATTGTGTGCAGGAAGCTATCCACTTAGCATATTCGTTTGGAACCAGCCATCTTGCCCTACCTTATTGGATGTAATGGATGTGCATAGATTCCCTTGAATTTCTCTGGGAGCCATTTCTATCACCTACATATGATCATGAGCTCCATGCAGGTCATTCAAGCAATATCCCGCTGGGAAATAAATGTATACAAAGGCCCAATTCCTAATGGCAATCAAAAATTTAAAAATACCCAGGAGTAAGTACAGGATTTTACTGAGACATAAAGGACAACTTGATTAAATGAAGCCAGACACCATGCATATGGATAGGAAGACTTAATATCACACAGATGCATTTTTTCTTCAAATCAGTTCATACATTTAATGTAGCTCAGTCAGAATTACACATGTTTTATGTTTTGACTTAGGGGGATTTGGTTTTCTAAAAAATTCAGGAAAATTCTTCTTGAGTTTATCTGGGGAAATAAGACAAATGAGGACTTTCCCTATTAAATATTTAAATAAAACTTCAGTAACTAAAACAGTGTGAGTCATGCAAAGGAATAGACAGATAGACAAGTGCAATAGAATAGAAAGTTGGCAAACAATACCAAAGTTATATAATTACATATGAATTATATATGTGATAAAGATGGACTTAAAATTGTCCATGAGTGGAATATTTACAAACAAGGCTTGGTTAAATGGCTAATCTACTGGGGGGATAAGGTAGAATCTTATATGCCTAAATAAATTCCAGGTGGACTTAAGGACAAAAGTTCTAGAAGAGAACATTGGTTTACTTGTTATGCATTTACTGAATGCCTTAGATATGCCAGAGCACATATTTGGGACACGGATGTGTGTATAATTATATTGTGGATTGAGTTAATTTTATAATGGAAATCCCTGCACCTATTTAAATGCTGTTATAGAAAAAATATTTAATGACTTCAAAATGTGCACATTATATGAAGTGAAAGAGCTGAACATCCTATAGTAGCTATAGTTTGATCTTGTTTTTATAAAAAGAATAAATAAATAAGTCTTCATAAAGAAAGAAATGCATAGAACAATGTCTAGAGCAATTTTCACCATGTTGTAAGTGCTGGAAGTTGTTCTTCTTTTCTATTTTGTAAGTTTTTCTGTAATGAATATTTTATTGTAATGACACAATAGCATCTTTGTTCTTAATGAATTAAGATGAATTATGCTTGGAAATTAAGGGAAAAAATCCTGTTCCCCTCATACTTTTATTAATTAACAATAATTTCTTAATATATTCAATAAGTATTTAAATTTCTGATTATCTCATTACTCTCATAATATGTTAAAAATTTACAGTTTATTTGAACAGGATTCAAATAAGTTTCACACATTGGATTAGTTCTTTCATGTGCTTTTTAATCTATAGTTTCTCCTATAGCTCTTTTCTTTTTTTTCCATGTTACTTATTTTTTGAGAAAATCAGGTATTTGTTCAGTAGAATTTTCCACATTCTGGATTTTACTGACTACCTTCACAGAATATCATTTTATATGTCCTTCTGTCCTCAGTGTTTTCTGTAAATTGAACATTGAATTCAGTGACTTGATCTGATAAGGCTTTATTTTTGGCAAGATAACTCCATAGGTGGTAGTGTATCTTCCATTAAGAAACACACGATGAGTGGTTGTCTTTTTTATCATGATGTTAGCAACCATTGATAGTTAATGCCTTGATCCATTAATTCCAATATATGTCTTTGGGTAAAAATGTTTTTATAACAATTTGGATGCAGCAGTGGGCTAACCTTTTTGAACTGGTGTCATCTCAGTGTCTGTTGGAACCTCAGAATTCACTGTCTATCAGTGGTATAAAGCCATTGTGCATAGGGTCTGAAAACAAGCTTGAGGATCTCAGGAGCCTAAACAAATCTCTGTAATATACAGCACTGTTATCTTGAAGGATGGCTTCTTTTAGAAAGCTCTGCTTCATAAATAGTAGAATGGAAATATTGTTCCAATTTGCTGGCAGCTGGCACCACGTTGTGTGCCGTGCACAAATATTCATCACCCACCCATAGATCCCATCTTTGATATTTACCAAAGCACCAGGGGGTCTTTCACTCAATCACAACTTCTGTTGTTATTTGTACAATTATCTGGAAAGGAGCAGCAACCTCGAAACCTGGGGAGCCAGTTCATTATTCTGATGATTGTTGACTGCTGGTGCTCAGAAGTTCAGGGGACAGATGGAAGTCAGGGAAGCCAGATGCCTCACGATTCCACCCGTGGCAAACCCAGCAGGCCCTCGCGGGAGCCCTCATTTTGGAAGGGAAGGGACAGAGGCTGAGCTTGGAGAAGGGAAAGTCACCATGACACACTGGGTGTTTTAACTCCATCCTCCCTGGAACCCAGTCATTGTGTCCAGCAGAGTGGTCAAGACAGGCCACCACCACAGTGGAGTAGGAAGATGGCTATCTCATCTGCTGGAAGGACAGGATCGAGAGTCTTGCAATGTAGAAATGTCAAGAGCTTTTAGCCTGCCAGTCTGCAGAAATAGATAGCTTGGGAGGTAGGCAACCCCAACCTGCTCCCACTCCCAGTCTGCTGAAGAACAGGCTGGTGTCACATGGGGTTTGAGGAAACAAGAGCAGACCTCCACCAGAAAGGTTAGAATAGCAGCCATTTAGACTAGATTCACCCCAGAGATGGGCTCGGCACAGGACTGACTCCAAGGGAAAACGAGATCACTTGCTCAGATGCTAGTTCCCTCTGCCATCTTCCTTGCGTGTGATGACTCACTGTGCCTCTAACAGTTGTTATCAGTGCTAAACTTCAGAAATGTGGGCTGTGGGGTAAGAAGGTGTTGTTTAATATAAGGTCATGCTGATGACATTGGGGTTCTCTCCTGTGTCTAGGTTTATGATGGCAACAACAACTCTGCCCGTTTGCTGGGGGTATTCAGCCGCTCTGAGATGATGGGGGTGACTTTGAACAGCACATCCAGCAGTCTGTGGCTTGACTTCATCACGGATACTGAAAACACCAGCAAGGGCTTTGAACTGCAGTTTTCCAGTAAGTCTTTCTGGTGTCTGTGTGGACAGTGAAGTCAGGCTAGCCCATGTCATTCAATTATTTAAGCTTTTGCTTGCCCACTAGATACAAGCAATGTATTCTTATAGACTGTTTTAAAATCCAGTGAGTAGCTATCAATGGATGCATGGATAAACAAAATGTGATATATTCATACAGTGGAATAGTATTCAGCAGTACAAGGGAATGAAGTGCTGACACATGCTTCAGCATGGATGAACTTTGAAAACTCAGTGAAAGGAGTCAATCGCAAAGGCCACATATTGTGTGAGTCCCTTTGTATGAACAGTCCAGAGCTGGCAAATCCATAGAGACAGAAAGTAAATGAGTAATCCCAGGCCAAGAGGGGTGGGGAAAATGTATATAGAGCTTCTTTTTGAGCTGATAAAAATGTTCTAGGCTGGGCTCGGTGACTCAGCCTGTAATCCCAGCACTTTGGGAAGCCGAGGCTGGTGGATTGCCCGAGCCTGCGGGTCCGAGACCAGCCTGGGAAAACATGGTGAGACATCGTCTCTACAATAAATCAAAAATTATCCAGGCGTGGTAGCGCGCACCTGTAGTTC
>NW_007032091.1:253615-266702 GCF_000164805.1 Carlito syrichta | reverse complement strand
TAAAAGAATTTCAGCACTTGATAGGCTATGAGAAATTATCAACTCTACCTTCTCCTTTTACAGATGAAGAAACTGAGGACCAGAGAGTCTAAACCAGCTGCCTGTGGTTACACAAAGTGTCTAGGGCTGAGACTAGAACCCATGTCCTGGGACACATGTTGCATGGTGCTCTGAGGCACAGGAGCTGCAAAGCATGGGCAGTGCCTGACTACCAGGACTTCCTCTTTTGACAGCTTTCTGTTCACCAGGCATTTGTTGTGATCTCTGACTTTGAGGGCTGATGGGACATTTGTCCTGGAGTTCCCTGCATTCCTTTGAGAGAGACTGGAGGCCATCTTGAGACATTTTGGTTGCAAGACCATCAAGCTCTGGGAATCAATGAGCAGAGCATAGCTAGCAAAGAAAATTGTTCTGCAATAAACATGGTTTCCTTTCAAAGGGCAGACGAAAAGCAATGCTCATGTGTGGTTCTTAACGGCACGATCAGAACATCACTGATGCCACCCAAACCAAGAAAAGAAAAACGTGCATTTTCTCTTATTAATGAGAAAATAAGCTTGGAGCTTCAGAAAATAACAGAAAGTTCATCTATGTCCTGCCTTACCTGAAACCTCAGCTTTTTGATAAGTATCCTCCGGAGTCATGTCACATCTCATAAATCACATGCATGGAGGAGGGCTTGAAGCATTTTCTCAAGTGTGTATAAAATCCAGATTTTTTTTCCTTTTTGCCAGTCTCAACGAGCAAGCAGTGGGTGTCTGGGTGGGTGGATTGAGTGACACGCTAGTGAGAAAGTTCCCTCCCTCGAAGAGCTCCTCAAAAAAGGAGTCAGAGAGATATCATTTGAGAAAGTGACAGGCAGATCATGTAACTCTGCCACTGAGGAAAAGGGTTCAAATCTGTCAGAATCCTGAATTCAGAACATCACTGGTGCCGTGAAAGGAATGAACCAAACTTCACTAACCTCTGTCAGCGCTGTGTTTTTGTTTCATGCAAACCCCCAGGAGCATCTCAGATCGCTTCCCCAGGAGCATCTCAGATCGCTTCTTCCTCGCTTTCAACATCCTGCAGCTAAAAAATGAGACCCCAGCGGTTACAGCGCAACAGGAGCATCCTTCACCTCCCATTTTTTTCCCCAGGGAGTCTCCCCGCTTCCTAACCCTCCCTGCACTGGCTGCAAAGGTCTCCCAATTATCTCCTCTACCTGCCACATTAGAAAGGAAAGCATGCGAGTTGCCGGGAATTCAGAGAGCCTGAGGACATGCCACGGTGGCACAGCCATGACATGAGAACAGATGGAAAACTTCTCGGGAACAAAATGTGCACACAAAAAATGGATTCTGGCTTTGAAGTGAATATTCACGGTGCAGCTTTCAAGTCTTCTGAAAAGCCCAAACTCAAATCTGACCTACTTAGGCAGTGTTCTTATTTGTGTCTCAGATGGAGGAGCTGTATATTTAGCAAATGAGAGCCATTCAACCCCCATACCCATGTCTTCATGTTTACAGGGCTATGCAATTTTTGCTTTTTAATTTTTTTCCCCAGATCATCTTCATAAAAGTGGATATATAAGTTAAACACTGTTGAAAATCCGTAAGTTCCAGGAATTCTGCATAAATGCATTCAGATTTTCATTGAGTGTGTGGGTTAATATCATTTAGGAGAAAAAGAATGAGCCTGCAGTTGATCTGTGTCGTCTTCGTTGGCAAACCAGCTACCTGGCTTGTCTGTTATTAATGCTGCAGTTTAGACTTACTGGTGTTCCAACAGGCAAATAGCGTAAATTTCGACTCGTGAGCCCATGTGAGCAAAGTGAAGTATAGAACTGAAGTTATTATCTAACTGACTCAAGCCAAAACAGACATTAGTTTCAATTATCTGGGTTTTCAAGAGAAAGCCTTTTTAACCTTCATTATTGGGACAATTATCTCAACTCTCACCCTTTGTACATGTAATCAAAACCATAAAGTTTTAATTCTTGTAACACACAGTCACCTCTAATCTGTTCTGGAAGTAGTGGCATGGAAATTATAAGTGCACTATATGCATGCAAAGAGCACAACTTCTAAAGAGAATGTGGATTCTTGAAGCTTCATTTAAAGGAGTCCTTCAAAAAGAAACTGCTGGCCAGGATAGGTGGCTTAGCCTGTAATCTCAACACTTTGGGAAACCGAGGCAAGTGGATTGCCTGAGCCGTGGGCTCGAGACCAGCCCAGGCAACTTGGCGAGACCTCATCTCTACAATAAATCAAAAATTAGCCAGGCATGATAGTGCGCGCCTGTAGTTTGGCTACTTGGAAGGCTGAGGGGGAAGGATCGCTGGAGCCCAGCAGGTCGATGCTGGGGTGGTCATGAGTGTGCCACTGTACTCCAGCCTGGGCGACAGAGTGAGACTCAAAAAAAAAAAAAGAGAGAGAGAGAAACTGTCCTTTAGCAAAGTAGTTGACAAAGCATGTCACATCACTCAGCAGTGAGTGTCAGATCCCTTTGGATTTTGTGGGAAACAGAAAAGGCCAACTTTAGGGACTACCAGACCCACTCTCTCCGTACACTAGAACATATTCTTTTTCTTCCTGATACATTTGTTAATCACGCCCTTTCTTCTTCAATAGTGAAGAGTGGGATGAATAGCAGGTAAGAGTAAAAAAGATAATGACGTGGGGTGTTATTATGGATTGTAATTTCTCCTCCAATTCTCGAAACACATTCATGATCAATGTTTAATACTATGACTTTATCAGCCCAGCTCTTGTCTTTTCATATAAGAAAATGTGTGTGACAGTCGCAGGTCATGCTCCTGGCTGTGTCCTCCACTACCCACATCCCCCTGAACTGACCACAGGAGCAGAGTTTCCCGCACATGGTAATACGGTAACACCGTCTTCATCATCACCACCACAAGGACCCTCGGTGCTGACATCACCTGGGAGTATGACCTGGGTGTACAGGCCTTTGTCTCCCTTCACTCCTTGCCTGAACCATGTCCTCTTCCTCAAAAGTTGCTCTGACTTAAACAGAAAGTCCTCCTCCCTTCTCTCAGGACAAGAAGAGCTCCATTTCTAGGTAATACTGCTGAGTCCATGACTGCTAAGTTGGCATCCTCCTACTCAGCTTACTCAGCCCAGCGCGGTTGGATGAAAATAAACAGGCATCAGAGTATTTCACTGATCCCCAGCTGGCTCCCAGGTCATGCTATGTCAGAACTGGCTGGACATTTTAGCTCATACCTGTAATCTCAGTACTTTGGGAGTCTGAGGTAAGAGGATCGCTTGAGGCCAGGAATTCAAGACAAGCCTGGGCAACACAGCAAGATCCTTTTTTACAAAAAAATGTAAAAGTTATCCAGGTGTGGTAGAGCACCTGTAGTCTCAGCTATGTGGAAGGCTAAAGCAGGGAGATCCCTTGAGCCCAGGAGCTCAAGGCTACAGTGAGTTATGATTGTGCCTCAACCTGGAACACAAAGCAAGACTCTGTCTCTTAAAAAAAAAAAAAAGAGAGAGAGAGAGAGAGAGAATACCTGGCACTCTGATCTTTGGACTTCCTAGCCTCCAAACTGACAGAAATAAACTTCTGTTGTTTAAGCCACCCAATCTACGGTATTTAGTTATGGCAGCTGAAGCAGACTATGGCAAATACCCTCTCCATTTTTCGATCCACCTTACCCGCTTCTGAGCCTTCCATTCCTCTTTTTCTAGTTATTGCCACATTCTCACATACTAAATTCCATGTCTCATGGCACTTGAATATTCAGACTTGCTCTGAATACAAAGACTGACTAGGAACCTACTATGTGCTTGATGGGTGGGACCAATTCTTTGACGACCCCGTGCCCTCTGGTTAAACAATTGTTATTGGTGTCCCTGGGAGATGCTTATGGTCCCACTCACATCAGCTGTGACGCTGGGTTCAGAGAGCAAAGTAAATGAAATACAGCTATGTTGGCTTCTGCTCCATTAGGAAAGGGAAAAATCAATGTTTGCCAAATGTAGAAGGACAAAATCAATAGCGAAAGAAATTTTATTTTCAACCTTCTAAGGGAGTATTACAAAGAAGAGAGAGTGAAAATTATTATTATTTATTGATGTGTATAGCACCTTCTGAAAGCCTCAAAGTGTTTTATAGAATTACAAACTGCTTCGTCCTTTTCTGTGTGCAGATCGCTTTGTTCTGATCCTGCGAAGCCCTTGCTAGAAGGGGTGAGTGCAGGAAGCATTAGGACAACATGACACCACAGCTCTAGGGGGATTATTTAAAGTTAGCATCCAATTTTTTTTTAAAGCAACAATTAGTGTTGCAAGGAGGTTAGCACACTCTAAGCTTGTGGAAAGTTCCTGAGGAAGAAGATTTTCCTCTTTAGATTTTTAGATGGCATCATAATATATGTTGTTTGGCAGAAAGAGGACAAAAACTTCTCTCCTCCCCTCTCTAAAGTTCTTTCGTTGGAACGAGCAGCACATTTGGGGAGAATCAGCCACCTGCTGCCAACATCTTAATGCAGTTCCTGGCAGAGGAGTTTTGATAGATGGCTTCAAAGCCACGAGTGTAAACTACTGAACAAAACTTCCAGCGAGATGAAACGTCAAAGGATTGAGGCTGTGGCAGACAGGGCCTCTGGAGGCTGGCAGCTGTCTGAAAATCCACAAAGGGAATAGTCAGAACGAAATCCTACAAGGGTAGAGTGATTGAAACTCGTCCATCTCCTCTCGCCTCTCTCCTTGGCACTTGGTAATGATCCTTTGAGAAAGAGAGGGCAGGAATTATTAACCCCATTTTATAGAAGGCTCAAAGAGTGTGGGTGACTTATCCCAAATCATCCAGCTATTTATTGGCAGAGCTAAGCATGGAACCAAGTCTCCAGGAAAACTCAGAGGAAGATGAGAGATTAAGTAGCTTGACTTTTTACCCCAAACAAGAACCCCACTCACATCATCTTCCTTGAGATTCAGTCAATTCTAGGGATGAAGAATTCATCACTTCACAAGAATTACATTCACTTTTAAATTATTATTTGATCTCTTAAAATGCAAAAATTTACCTCCACATAATGTCCTCTGATTTCTCCCCATTTTACCATCTGGGAACTCTCCAATTTGTTTCGCTTCCATGTGAGGACACTGCATGTGGGGAAAGTTATTGGGTATGTACCACTGTCTACTCTTTGACAACCATCTCCAGGTCCTTCAAGAATGTTTCTATATGGTGGTTTCCAGATTTTTTCCTCTTCTACCCTGGACAGTTTCAGGTTGTCTCTATTATATATTAAATTATTATAAGGACTTGAGAAAAATTCCAAATACCATTTGACATCATGAGACAGTAAGACTATTTCCTCCTGTTTTCTGGATACTAATCTTCATTCACACTGTTGACCTCAAGTAACCTACTCAAAATCCTAGGTCTTTTCTTAGGAACTGCCAGATTTTCCAACCACCAGCACCATAGCCTGTACCTTTGCAATCAATCTCTAAACCTCAGTGGAGGAATTTACATTTAGAAGTATTAAGCTTTTATTTATGCTCATGAGTTTAGCCTATTGAGTTTTGGTGACTCCTGATTCTGTCTTTCAGCACACTATTTATTCTGCATAGATTTGTGGATCAGACCTTCTATATTTTTATTCAAATTATTAATAAATCAATTCAATGAAAAAAGCCTAGAGTAGGGGCCTATGGTGGGCATCAGTGAGTTCCTTTTTGGTTGGCATTAGCTCATTAACCTACACACTGGTTATTCAACTAATAATGAACCCACCCAACTAATACTCAGTCCACATGCTTCTTGTTAGGCATTGCTCTAGGTCAGCCACAGGCAATAGCAAAAACTCCCTGAATCCACTATCATGAATCTCCTTTGCATTTAGTCCATGGCTCCACAGGCCGGGATCCCCTTTAAAGACTCCATTTGCCTCTCAAGGTTTTCCTAAAGCCCAATGACCCTTCTCCCTGTTCCTGTACTAACCTTTCTTGGGAACTTTGATGTTCCTGGTTCCCCATCCCAATGAGTCAACTTGTCCACTACAGACTTCAGCTTCTATGAAAACTGTCCCTTGAAATCAGCTGGCTTTGCTCCATCATTCTCATTGCCTCTTATGGTATCCCTTGTTCCTGAGGTTTGTTCATTACTACCACAGTTTCATCTTGTCTATACAAACATTATAAGAAACTTAGTCCAAATCCTTGATAAAATCCAGATATGCAATATAACAGCATTCTGCTATCCAAGAAACTCTGTTAACTTATCAGAAAAAATATATATCTATGTTAATCTCTATATGAATTGCTGGATTGCCATTTGCGTAGGTGGAATAATCCTCTGTATGGGTTAGCTCTCCCTTCTTCTGGAAGCTAGCCCTCTCCTACATGGTTTTCCCTAGTACAATGTAATCCCACATCCAGCCTCAGCTGACTGGTCTAGTGGTCACTTGCTCCAAACTGAACCAATCACATTTCTTCTATAGAAACTAATCCTGAAACTGAGGCAGACAAACGAATTTCTCCTTGGGGCCTAAGTCAAGATGTGGTTCTTGGAAAATGTTGGCTGCCATATTTACTGTCCTGTGGGCCAGGGGAAGCTTCATCCTGGCGAAAGGAGAGAAGACAGAAATGGAAGGGTAGGGAGGCACAGAGACAACAAACTGAATAAATCCTAACCACTCAAGACTCTGGTCCCTGTTTTTCCTGAAACAAGCCACATTCTTCTCCTTAGGCTCCAAGAGTTATCCAATATCTTTAAAACAGATCTCCCTTTTTACTTTCAGTAGCTTGAGTATAGTTTCTGTCTTTTGCCACCAAAAAGTCCTAAGTGATAAAATAACAAGCACAACCCCCACCCCCAGAGCCACTCAGCTGCCCCAGACTTTCCAGAATGCACCAATGGAATTGTTCAAACATGAGCAATCCCACTAAGAGCTCTGAGCCTGAAAAAAAGAAAGATTAGTGAAAAAATGTATCTCTCCTTCACTCTCTGTTTGAGAGGAGTCAGGGCCATGGATAATAACAGATAAACAAAGCCTTGCAGTCTTTAATTTTCTCGAGCAATACATTTCCTTTTTATCATGCTATTTATTTCAGTCTCCTTTCTTGTCCTTTTTCTTTCTTGATGGACTCCTATTTACAGCACAGGAAAGTCCCTCTACCAGGCCACAGTCCAAATCATGGACTATTACAAGCCACAAGGAGAGAAAGCCCAGTGAGACAGAGACAGCTGACAGTATCTGCTTATTTTGGTTACTTCAGGTTGAGCAGTGAAGGGGATTTCCAGCTGAATAGCCCCTCTGAGCACAGCACAAATGTTTCATGATCCTCCTGTTCACAGCCCAGACAGGTTCCTTGGTAAATACCTGAGACAGTAAGTTTCTTATTACACTTCCTCGTTAAGTCCAAATAGCTTCTGCGAGGGAGGTAGGAGGAAAAAATGGAATGAATTCTGCACAGTCCTAAAGTCAGTCAAATTCACAAACACAGACACAATAGCTAAATATAGAAAGGCTTCACCCATTTGAGGTCAATAAAGTGTGTCTAGAATCTATCCTTGGAATCGCCATGTCACGTGGGAGTCACTGGCCTCCTAGTCTGGAAGGAGGAGACTCTCCCTCCAGACTGACTTGTGCATTGCTAGGCAACATGAACACAATGACCGTCAGACTCAGGGACTGCAGCAAAGCTCCCTGCAATGTTCTTGAGGATATGCCAGGAGAGAGAGCCACAGGGCTTAGATTTTAAGTAACTAGAACAGATGTATATTTCAAGTCCCTTAGGGTCATGATTCCCATTTGGTTTATTATTTTCTCCTGTTAGTATCCTAAAATCAGGACCTGTTAAATAATGTTTAAGGTCCACTGCAGAATGCAAATGTAGGACTCCTTGTTCAAAAATTATTAAGAATCTCAAGCTGATGACAGCAGAGTATTTAAACCAAGCACCGGGGCCCATGTGACTGCACAGATTGCATATCCACAAAACCAGGGCCATAATACAGGCCATGCCTGGTATAGAATCAATGCTTATTAATAAATCTATGAACCAGCCAGTCACAGTGGCTCTCTCCTGCAATCCTAGCACTTTGAGAGGCAGAAGCAAGAGGATTGCCTGACCCCATGGGTTTGAGACCAGCCTGGGCAACTTAGCCAGACCTGGTCTCTACAATAAATCAAAAAATTAGCCAGGCGTGGTGGTGTATGGCCATAGTTCCAGCTACTTGGAAGGCTGAGGTGAAAGGATTGCCTGAGTCCAGCAGGTCAAGGCTCTGGTATCTGTGAGAATGCCACTGCACTCCAGCCTAGACAACAGAGTGAGACTCCAACTCAAAGATAAAATAAAATAATTAAAAACAAAATAAATTAATCTATAAATTGAATAACCAGGACCAAAATCAGAAGAGAAATGAAGGGAGCAAAGGTACCCTGCTTAAAGCAAGCAATCCATTTTTATCTCTTTTACACTTCTACTTAGAACCCTTGTTAGAAAGGTTTCCACTATGAAATAAAGTTTGAAAAACTGTTCCGTGAAAGCATTTTTTATAGAATTTAGAGCATAATGTTACTCATAACTAGGGTTTTACTAAATCAATTCAGGTATGGATTGAACAGACGAAGCCATCAAGACAGAGCATCATAGAAAAAAACATAATCCAGCATGTGGAATTTAAATCTCTTTTAGAGTGTGCTGTTCACTTATAAATAATCTGTGAGCTCATGGGTTGCTCTGCCCATCCCTTGTGCTAAACCACCTCTTATCAACGCAGTTTCATGCCACTCCCCCAATCTGTTCCTTTAAATTTTCATTTCTACCCACAGCCTCAGTCCCTATTATTGGTACCTCATATCAAAGTACCTGTCTGTAAGACTATTGCAAGAAAGTGTTCAATCCAGCAAGAAGTTGGATGCTGCAGTAACCTTGGTCTGCTCTTTAAAAGCAGAGAATGGAGATGCTTACCAAGCATTTTCTGAGAAATGAGTGTAAATTGCAGGAAACAGTGTATAAATTAAAGGAACTGCCTAAGATAATTAGCCACACAGGAAATGTAATGGGTCTGGAAAACAAAAGTGTAATTTATGAGGAAATATCAATTGGAATAATGTAAATAATGGGGTCTTCACCGTGGTTTCTAGTTACTTATGGAACTAAGGTAGTAATTAGGCAAGGAAGTACTTATCAGAATCTAGAAAGATGCTCCAAAGATTCTGCTTTAGGATGCCATACCACCTTCAAGAAAGATCCTTAATTAATTGTATGATTTTTATAAGATACATAATGAGCCCAGCTGAGTTTCCTCATTCATTACATTCTACCAGTAAAATTACACCTATAAAATACAGCCTAGCTGTTAGCTGGATTTTCAGGGGCAAACTGTCTCTAATGTGCTTTCACTTCACAGTGAATCCTCATCCACCTTTGGTTCCTTCTTCCTACTGTTTCCCTCTAAAGTGGTCATACATTGGCAACACTGATCTGTTTAATATGATATATAAATAAAAATGATTATTGGTGCTCTTGTATGCCTCTCAATGAATTCATTTAGCCAACTTCCTTTCAGCGTCACCTTTTCTATCTTATGAAGAAGTTAACCTCTCGACATGAAAAAAAAAGCATATATATTTAATATGCTCAGGGGCTCATTACATAAATGGAAACAAAACACAAAACTCTAAGTAATTATTAAATGCATAAGCTTTAACTGAAGTGCATACTCCGACACAGACCTTTTTTAATTAAAGAAAAACAATTTTAACTTGTATCTGTTGGTGTATATTTTTAACTATAAAAACCTGATGGTTACTTAGCCTGATGACCTTACTCTACCCTGGTGTACAGCGAAGGAGTTGACGGGGGTAACCCGGAAAAATAACAGCAGCGAAATACAAACACTCACAATATCAGTACTGCGTCAGTCCTCTAGGTACAGATAAAGACAGCCAATTGAGCCAACTACTCAACAGAGCAGAAAACAACATGAACAACAGGTGTACTTCACATCTTTGTTTCTGTTCCACTGTAGTCTTTTGGAATAGAAGTCCTGCAGCCTGTCTGGCTGCTGCCATAGCCTATCCTACTCTCTTCTCTTTTCTTGTCTCCCGGGGTGGGTTCTTCAGGCTATGCACACCAGATACACACAGGGCCTGTCTCAGAGGGGTCTCTCTCATCCTCCACCAGCCCCACACCATCCTCTGTAGGAGCAGGAAGGGCAGAGCTCCTCCCCATCCTTCTGCATGTGCAGCAGCCTCCTCTCCTGCCCTGTCCACCCACTTGGGGCAACCTAAGTGATCAGGAAAATGAGAAAGTATATTCTAGAATATTCCTTTTTTTTTTTTGAGACAGAGTTTCAGTCTGTCACCCAGGCTGGAGTGACAGTGGCACAATCAAGGCTCACAGCAGTCTCGATCTCCTGGGCTCAAGCAATCCTCCTACCTCAGCCTCCAGAGTAGCTGGGAATACAGGCATGCACTATCATGCCCAACTAATTTTTCTATTTTTTGTGAGACAGGGTCTCACTTTTTTGCCCAGGCTGGTCTTAAACTCCTGGCCTCGAGCAACCCTATTGCCTTTGGCCTCGAGCAACCCTATTGCCTCAGCCTTCCAAAGTGCTGGAATTACAGGTGTGAACCACCATGCCCAACCTAGAATTTTTTTTTATTCTTTGGTCAGCAAACGGTCAAAAGTTAAACATTCGGTTCACTAGGCCTTTCTGGTTTTGTCCATGCGTCTTCTATGACCCTGATAATGAGGAATGATTGGTATCTTGGTATTAGTAGTATTTTAAAGGCAGAGTTAGTGACATACATTTCTACTCAAAAAAGAAAAAAAAGATAGCCTTTCTTATTCTTACTTCTGGCCATCACATATCCTTCTTTATAATTACTTGGGCTATTGCTATTATGGCCAACAGTTTCACTGTTTACTATTATGAGTATTTAGAGGCTCATAAAAACATGAGCTTCCTCAATGCTTAGACAGCACAAGAGATAAATCAGAGCATTGGCTGACTGGATGAAACCTGACTGGGAACAGCTGGATTGCTCTCTTGACTAAATATTTACAAAAGGCATGATTATATCACTCAGTGACACTGTGAGAATATAACAATTTATCAATCATCTTGTTTAACACCAACCCCCCACAGGAAGGGCTGCGTTCCCACTTAACAATAAGTATCTACTGTATGATAATTAATTTACTTATTTTCACTTAAGGTTATTTCAGACACTTACGTCCCTGTGCTTTTATCACGGCACATTTTACACAGAGACCAAACAGATGTTTTATAGGCCAAAAAAGTTGGGGAAGCAAGGTTAACTCTTAATCGTGGTTCACACGATTGTCTTCTGGGATAAGAGTCAGGAAGAGCAGACATGTTAAGGCATATTCTGGGGCTCTGGTTGCAGAAGATGCTAATAATTCTGAGGACTTTAAGAAAAATGAAAAAGGAGAGGCCAGTAACCTTTTGAATTTGAATCAAGAAATGCTAACCATTTGTGACTTACCACGCAAGCAGTCACTGTGGGGCAGGTCTGTCATCACCATTCAGAGTACAACTCAACCAAGTTAACGAGCTTTACTGGGAGAAAAAGGAAGCATGGTCCCTGTCTGTCTTACAGTGCCTGTCAGCCTCATGAAAGCAGCCAGATGCAAACTCTATAAAACCAGTTAGCAGAAGAATCCTGGGAAGATGGCTGTGGTGTCAACAGCACAGTTTTGGAGCTTCCAGAACCTTCACACTAAACAGACTCTGTAAATGGCAAAACCAAAAGACAAGGGCAAAATCTGTAGCAAAACTAGGTAACAAGGTCTCTTTGCAAATCCCAGAACACCAGTAGGAAGTCCTAAAATACCAATTGCCAATATCAACATATCGCTGCATCCATAAGGGAGAAAACAGAGAGAATGAACTGGACAAACCTGTGAGCAGAAGCCCAAACAAACAGCAGGTATTCTCTGAAAAGTATGCTGGGCTGATCCGAGAGGAGCTGCTGCTTCTAGGAAGGGCTTTCATTTCCACAGTGGGAGAACACAGATGCCTGTGGCTACATGGTCTGATGGGGCTCAAGCCATCCACCTTCTCTAAACCCTCCAAACTGACTGGCTGAGTCTCCCTTCCAGGGAGAGTTTACACTGAAGAGACACTGTCAGGAATGCAACCAAAATTGAGCAGCACAGAGATAACAGAAGCAGAGAAAAGAGAAGGTCCCCATAAATGTAGGACAGGGCAGAAGGGAAACAAAGACAGGAAATCTTAAAACGCAAGTTACCACTTGTTTTCTAACGCTATACAAAAACACCATAGGAAGCAGAGTCACAAAGTTAGCAGCACTCTAATAGCTCATCCTAAAAGTTGAATTTAATTGAATTTGAAAATCTAAATTCATACAAAAGTAAGCAATACAAAAACATATAGATCAACTCCCATACAAATGACTATAAGAAAAAAAACAAAATAAATACAAGAATGATTTCTCTAAAGACAATGAAAACATGCTAGAAAGATATGCTAAGACAAAGACCAAAACTATAATATGATTTTTCTTTTTTTTTTTTCTTTTTTTTTTGAGTTAGAGTCTCACTCTGTCACACAGACTGGAGTGCAGTGGCCGCTCCCGGCCACCGCAGCCTCTACCTGCTGGACTCTGGCAATCCTTCCGCCTCAGCCTTTCGAGTAGCCGGAATTACAGGCATGTGCTACGATGCCCGGCTGATTTTTTGATTTATTGTAGAGATGAGGTCTTGCTGCCCAGGCGGGTCTCGAACCCGCGGGCTCAGACAATCCACTCACCTCAGCCTCCCAAAGGCACGGGATTACAGGCTGAGCCACCGAGCCCGGCTATAATGATTTTTCAAAAGAAGCTAAAAGATATTAAGAAAACGGTATAACATGAAAGACCAACATAAGCCAGAATTAGAAAACCTCAGATGAGGGAATAAAACTCAAGTAAAATTTTATACAAAAGCAAAAATGATTTTTGAAATAAGACAAAATTATAAGGACCACAAGCAAATAAACACAATAAATAATGCCTTCTGAAGGTAAAAAGGAGGAATTTTTTTTTAATCAATATTTTTTATTATGATTTTGTGGGGTACAGTTAAGGGTTAGG